>NC_081419.1:51593327-51768915 GCF_949786415.1 Peromyscus eremicus
ACCACTGAGCTGCCCCCCTCAGTCCCTCAGTCGACTTCTGTTTTTCCTCTTAAGCACTTTAGAGGTGTTGGCTTGTCCAGGTTGGCTTTGGTTTCGACGGCTTGTGGTGTTCTGCTTTGCTTTGTTCATGTCGGCGTTGACAGGAGATCCTCTGTCATCGCCTTTGTTCCTGTGCACCGATTCTGTACGGCTGCTTTCCACACTTTCTCCTGGGCTGGGGATGGAGGCTGGTGACTGACCCACCGCTGCCTAGCATGTGTAAACCTCTGCGTTTGATTTCCAGGACTGCACAACACTTTTGCTTTACCACTCATTTGAAACAATTTGATGACAGTGCTGAGCTGACAGAGTTGTCTTCCTGCTCCTTGTGCCCCGAGTTCACTGAAGTTTCTGGGATCTGCCGTCATCCCATTGATCAAGTTTAGAAGCACTGTGGCTCGTATCTCTTCAAACGTCTGGAGTTTGGGGTTGGTTTCTTTCTGTCACCATCCTTTTTCTTAGGGCTCCAGTGACAGTGTGTCTGACCCCTTGAAGTTGTCTCATGGTGCACTGATGACCTGCTGGTTTGTTGGTTGGTTTGTTTTCTTGACCCCAGGCTTATTGTGTCTGGGTTCCCAAGACAAGATTCCTGCTGCTGTTTTCAAGTTTGTACCAGTGTTCCCCCAAGTGTCTAATTTGGGGTGAATCCTAGGCAGTGCATTTTTCATCCTGGTCACTCCCGTTTTCACCCTTTTATCTTTCTCTTGTCTCCCATGATTCTATCTTCAAATTTCATTTTGAGCTCTAGGCCAGAAGGCCAGAAGGTCTTCAACCTCCTCATTGTTGAGAATTGGAGCTAGATACTATTTTGTCGTGGGACGCTATCCTGTGCACTGGCCTATGGATTCTACTCACCCAGTGTCGGGAGCTACCCCGGGTTGTAGCACATGGTCTTCAGGCATTGTTAAATGTTCCTCGGTTATTGCTAATGCTCTAGTTACAAACGTCCTCATCAGCTGTTCCCATTACCCTCTGTCCAGCTTATTGAGTTGCAGCTGATTTCTCTCCTTATAAACTTCATACTTTATCATCTGCCTTATAGTTGATTTTTATTGGATGCCAGGTACTGTGAGTTTGACTTTCTCGGATGCTGGATATTTTTATGCTCCTATAAATATTCTTGAGCTTTGTTCTGAGATGCAGCTAAGTCCCTGGCAAAGGTTTGATCTTTTCAGGTCTTGCTTTTAGCCTCATTAGTGGAGGCCAAAATAGCATTGCATCTATGGCTAACTTTGTTCTAGCACTAAAGCAAGACTTTGCACAGTCTATCCAATGCTCCATGAATGACAAGATTTTTCCAGTCTAGCCAGCAGGAACTGACACTATTTCTAGCCCTACGTGAGCCCCTTGTGGTTAGTTGAATCCATGACCTACAGTAGTTTTCACCCACATCTGCTGATAGTACTCTACTGCATACTTGAGAGAGACCCTGAACATGTAGAGGATTCTGTCTCTCTTTCTCTCTCCCTCTCCCTCCGTCACTCCCTCCCTCCCTCCGTCCACCTCCCCTCCCCTCTCCCTCTCTTCTAGAAGTTTGTTCTACAAACACTCCAGCAGTTGACATCCCTCCCAGCTCCAGCTTTTGATGCTTCCTCTTAGATTTCCTCTGGCTGCAGTCCAGCCTAGAATCCCCTAAGCACTAAGCCAGGCCAGTCATCACCTGTCTGATTTCTCTTCACTCAGAGATCTTGTCTCATGTCCAGAGTCTTAAGAACCCTTGTTCAGAGCTAGGGAAATGGCTCCATGGGTAAAAGCACCTACTCTGCAGACGTGAGGACCTGAGTTCACATTCCTAGAACCCATGCGAAACCTAGATGCGGCTACACTAGGCCTGTGGCAGCTCTGTGGCAGTGGGGGTGGAGACAGGGGGGTCACTAGGGCTCACTAGGCTAGCAGCCAGCCTACCAGAAAAAAAGACAAGTTCTGGGTTCAGTGAAAGACACTGTCTCAAGCAAATAAGATAGAACAATAGAGCAGGACACTCAACATCCTTTTCTGACCCCCATACTTCCACAATCCGCACACACAACATGCTCACACACGTACATTTTCTGACCCCCATACTCCCACAATCCGCACACACAACATGCTCACACACGTACATACACTCACAAACACACACAGAAAGGGATATTTTGTGACTTTTTTTTTCAGTTGTTTCAGATGAGGTGGGGCGGGGACCTGGTCTTGCTTTATCTCACCCCTGCTGGGAACAAGTGTGTGCTATATTAAAGATTTTAATTTGTCTGGAATTTATGGGTGTTAAACTTTCTGAGTTATTAGATGTCTGAAATTGACTGTGCTTTGTTCTCAGTCTTTATTGAACATTTCGAATGGAAACAAAATTCTACACTTAACATAATTTTTATTCCAAATATTTTTACTTGCTTTTCAAGCATCCAGTGTTGCTGGTAAAAGAACTTGTGATTGCTTGATCCTCCCTCCCTCCCTCCCTTCCTTCCTCTCTTTCTCTTCCTCCTTCTTTCTTCGTGTGTGTGTGTGTGTGTGTGTGTGTGTGTGTGTGTGTGTGTGTGTAAGCATGTGTGTAGAGAGAGGGGAGAAGTCAACTCATGTGTCATTCCTCTGGTACACTTACCTTGTGTTTTTGTGACAGGGTCTCGCATGGCCAGGCGCTCACCGAGTAGATTAGGCTGGCTAGTCTCTGAGCCCCACAGACCCATCTGCCTGTTTCTGCCTCCTCAGCACTGGCATCACATGCCCACACCACCACGCCTACCTTTTCTACTGTGGTTCTCAAGCTCAAATGCTTACATGGCAAACACTTTGACTAAGCTGTCTCCCTGGACCCTATTCTTGTTTCTTTTTATGTAGCTTTTTCCCCCTTCCATACAAAATTATAGAATGATCTCCTAGGTACCATGTTCTGAAATGTAATAGAGATGTGTATAGTTATGAATTAAAAATAATATTATCTATGAAGTAAGGACTTTTAACCTAATTTTGTCCCTGCTGTACATTAAAATAAAAATATCATGATTGAGATTAAAAATCCATCCATGTCATCTGAAATCACTGCAGTGCCATCAATGTTATCATATTTGGGAAACCTCAGATGCAAACATAGAGTTGAAAAAAATTGCAAGCGATTACCAGGAAATTTTTGACTTGGTAAAAATTACAGGGTGTATTCTCGATGGTGGTCTGTGTGATCCTTCGGGATGATCTAGCTAGACGTGAGTCTGTGTTGTTCATCATTTTTGATTAGGTGATACTGCATAGACCTATGTAAGTTGTAGAAAAGTAATAACACAAATTAATCCTGACAGACATAGTAATGTGTTGGCCAACAATGCAGTTGACTGCTGTTCTGTGGCAAAGATGTCAAATATCAAGCAGTTTTTCATCTATAGGAAATTCACTGGAGCATCCTTTGTTTTATTTTCTTTTGTTTTTGAGATAGTGTTACTATGTACTGTAGGCTGGCCCTAACCTCGATATATAGCCCAGGGTAGATCTATACTCTCCAACCTCTTGCCTCAGATCCTAAATCTTGACACCTGGGTAATACCATGTGCTGGCTAGTTCTGTGTCAACTTGACACAAGTTAGAGTCACTGGAGAGGAGGGAGCCTCAGTTGAGAAGATGCTTCTGTAAGATTGGACTGTAGGGCATTTTCTTTCCTTTCCTTTTTTTTGTGGGGGGGAGGGCACAGGGTAGGTTCAAGACAGGGTTTCTCTGTGTAGCTCTAGCTGTCCTGGAACTCACTCTGTAGAGCAGGCTGGCCTTGAACTTAGAGATCCACCTGTCTTTGCCTCCTGAGTACTGGGATTAAAGGCATGGGCCACCACTGCCCATTTTCTTAACTAGTGATTGATGGGGGAGGGCCAGCCCATTGTGAGTAGGGCCACCCCTGGGCAGATGGTTCTAGGTCCTATAAGAAAGCGGGCTGAATAAGTCATGAGGGGTCAGCCTAAGCTGCACCCCTTCATGGCCTCTGCGTCTGCTCCTGCCCCCGGGTTCCTTCCCTGTTTGAGTTCCTGTCTGACTTCTTTGATGACTAACAGTGATGTGAAAGTGTGGGCCAAACAAGCCCTTTCCTACCCAAGTTGCAACTGGACATGGTGTTTCATCACAGCAATAGCAACTAACTAAGCCATACCTAGTCCAGTTTCATTTCAGCACTTTGTTTTATCATTTGTTTAATTGTTTAGTTGTTTTGAGGCAGGGTCTTACTCAGGCTGGTCAGGACCTTGCCATAGCTCAGGCTTGCCTTGAACGCATCCTCCTGTCTCGGTCTCCTAAGTACTGGAGTTACAGACGTGAGCCTGCACACCTGGCTCATTTGGGCATTATTAACTGATGTTATAGGGGCTTGTTCTTTGGACTCTTCTTTGAACTTGTTTCAATGTTCTGCTGTCTTCTGTGATAATGAACTAAACACAGTCTTTACGTGTTTTTTTTTACAGTTTGAATCAGGTGTTCATATTCTCAGCCTTTGATCCCCATTTTGTGGTGCTGTTTGGGGAGGCTGTAGGGGCTTTAAGAAGTAGAGCCTGGCGGGCAAAACTTTGTAAATGACACCAGGCCTGTTTGCTATTATGCTCTATGCTCCCTAATCTGCCATGATGTGAACAGCCACTGCCACATGCTCCCACCACCGTGAACTGAGCTGCCATGATAAACTGAAGCCCTCAGACAACAGAAACCAAAATAAGCCTCTCAGTGGTGCCATGTCCTCACAGACTCGGACATTTGCATACTTGGTCCCCGGTTGGTGGCACTGTTTGGGCAGTTTAGGAGGTGTGGGCTTGCAGGGGGAGGTGTGTCACTGGGGCGGGCTTTGAGAGCTTAAAGGCTCTCGCCATTCCCAGTTTGCTCTCTGTTTTCTGCTTGTGGTTTGAGGTGTGAGCTCTCAGCTTTCTGTTCCAGTCACTATTCCTGCCCATTGCCTAGCTTCCCCCACCATGATAGTGATGACTCTTCTCCCCCAGATCTGTAAGTCCACGTAAACCCTTCCTTCTATAAGCTGCTCATGGTGCTTCATCACAGCAGTACGAAAGTGACTAATACACTCTCCTCCCCTAAGCTGTCGGTGTCAGGAATTTTGGTCACAGCAACGTGGAACTAATAGAGAAAATTGGTACCACAGATAGAGTAACTGCTGTGGCTAAACCTGACTATGTGATTCTTAGGCCTTTGGAATGGGTTTGCAGAAGGAATGTGGAAGAGTTTGAAGCCATAGGATAGAGAATCCTAGACTGCTCTTTGAAAAACTCAGTGGGAAAATCCTACAGAAGTTCAAAAAAAAAAAAAAAAAAAAAAAAGAGTGTCAACAGAAATGCAGATGGCAATGTGAGGTTGCAGATGTAACAAGGAGTTATTGGAAATTGAACTATAGGTCAGTCACAAATGCAAGTGAACCTAGCTGAGATCAACCAGCTGCCTAACCAGCCCATTAAAAACTGTCTTAGCGTTTCTATTGCTGTGATAAAACACCATGAGCAAAAGCAACTTTGGGAAGAAAGAGTTTATTTCGTCTTATAGGTCCCAATCACAGTCAATCATGAAGGGAAGTCAAGGCAGGAATCTGGAGGCAGGAACTGAAGCAGAGGCCATGGAGGAACACTGCCTACTTGCTTGATCCTCATAGTCTGCTCATCTTGCTTTCTTATAGCATCTAGGACCACCAGCCCAAGATGGCACTGCCCACAGTGATCTAGGCCCTCCCACATCAGTCATCGATTAAGAAAGTGCTCCACAGGCTTGCCAACAGGCCAATCATCCAATGGATGGGGGCATTTTCTCAACTGAGATTCTTCTTCCAAATTTATTCTACTTTGTGTCAAGTTGACATAAAACCAGCCAGCACAACTGACCTGCTGTCAGCTTGACACACAAACACATCACTATTCAATTACTTCCTTCTTTGTTGTCCCCAAGATGTCATATTAATACCAATATCCCAGTATAAAGTAGATTCCAAACTTTAAAAGTCTTAGTCTTTAAAAATCCAAACACATCAATCCATTAAAAGTCCAAGGTCTCTTTCAATAGTCAAAGCCTCACTAAAATTCTAAGTTTCTCTAACATTTCAAAATCACTTAACTATTGGCTACTGTAAAATAAAGAAAAAAAAAGTGCTACATTCTTTCTTATTCCAAGAGGGCATAGTCACATTAAAATTAAAGCAAAACCAGAGAGCAACAGTTCTGTGTCAGACTTCCGGGACTCACCATCTTCTAGGCTTCCCAGGGCTTTGCTACAGCACACATGGCATCTCATAGGCTCAGGCTGGCTCCACTCCACACCTGCGACTGTTCTTGGTGGTCCTCCCATGGTACTGGCATCTCAAAACTTCGGGGATCTCCGGCTGTCTCTCGGCTGCAGCTTCACCAGTGGCCTCACTTGGTTCCCGTAGGGGACTGTGACTCTGGCACATGGTGCCAAGCTTCAAACTCTAACCATAAGCTCTTCAATCCTAGAGCCTTCTACCTCAACTGCAGCTGCATAGTCACCAAAAGTTTCACTTACCTTCTCAGGGGGCCACACCTCAGCTGCTCTCCATGACCCCTTCGTGCCTTCAAAACCAGTAACACTTGGGAGACTCTTGCACATGACCAAGTTTGGCTACCAGCACAAGATACAGCCTGAGCCCTTTCTGGAACACAGCTTCTGTGTGATGACCCTGAGGAAACACGTCCAAGAAGATTTTTTTTTTTTCCTCAATGATTCTGTTCTCTTTTTTAATCACAGCCAATTCTTCAGCTACAGCTGACCGGTATCAATTGTACCAGAAAAGCGAAAAGTTTCACTTTAGTGGTTCTTAATTAAAAATATCACATGGATGCTTCCCTCTGAAACTTCACAAGCCAGGCCTCCATAGTCTGCACTGTTCTCAGCTTCCTTATCTTCCAAGCTCCCACAGAACAGACCACTGAGCCCTGAGCACTCAACGGTTCTTGCAGTCCAAGTTCAGATACAACGATAGTCCTCCCCAAAACACATAGTCAGGTCTGTCACCCCACGACCTGGTACCAATTTTTGTGTTAAGATTTCTATTTCTGTGATAGAACACCATGACCGGAATCAACTCAGGGAGGAAAGAGTTTATTTAAGCTTATAATGCCACATCACAATCCATCACTGAGGGAAGTCGAGGCAAACAAGGCAGGCACCTAGAGGCAGGAGCTGATGCAGAGACCACGGAGGAGTGCTGCTTGCTGGCTTGCTCTTCCCAGCTTGCTCAGCCTGCTTTCTTACGGCACTGAGAGCCGTGATCCCAGGGCGGCACTGCCCGTATCTATCGCCGATCATGAAAAATGCACTGCAACCTTTCCCACAGGCCGATTTGGTGAGGCTATTTCCTCAATTTCCTCTTCCCAAATGACTCTTGGGTCAAGTTAACTTGAAACTAGCCAGGACGGATATTTTCCTGTTTGCTGACAGAAAGCAATGTAAGGGAGGAAGTACTCCAACTTCAGCTTACGGTTTGAGAGCACACAGCCCATCAAGCAGGGGCAGCCCAGTGGTGAGACTGTAAGGCTGCTGTCAGGAAGCAGGAAGCAGACAGGAAGTGGGGCTGGGCTGTGAAGCCTCAAGCCTTCCTACCCCCCAGTGACCAACGTCCTCCAGTGAGGCTCTGTCTCCTAAATGTTCCACACCCTTCCAAAACAGCTGAGAGTCAAGTGTTCAAACATACAATCCTATGCAGGACATTTCATATTCAAACCAGAATATTCTACCCCTGCCTGCCATAGCTAATAACCATCTCATAGTGAAAAACGCATTTATTCTGGCTTCAAAAGTTCCCATTGTCTTTAATAGTCCCAACACTGTTAAGAATCTAAAGTCTTTTCTGAGACTCAAAGCAACCTCTTAATTACTAGACCCTATAAAAATTTTTTTTAAAGTGGTAGTCTTTTAATACACAATGGCACCGAGTAATCATGCCCATTCTAAAAGGGAAGAATACAGTATGGAGGTACACAAGAAAATTGGACCAAAGCAAGACTGAAAACCAGCAGGGCAAACACCAAACTCTATAGCTCCATACCTAGCACCAGGGACTCCTAATAGAGCCACCCAGACTCCAACAAGCCCCCATCTCCAGCGCTGGTGCCTTTGGTACCCTAGCCTTTTTCCTAGCCGGGTCCAGTCTGTACCTATGCTTTCTTCTACAGACACCTCATAGTCCCGCCATCTCCAACATCCTGGAGTCTCTCTGGCAACTTAGGCTTCAACTCTACACAATGGCCTCTCAGAGCTTCTTCGCAGGGGACACTGACCCTGCCACACACTGTTGGACTTAATAGCTTTATGGAACCTTGATGCAAGAGCCCACGTCCCCTCACTCTCGCACTTAGCGCTCCTGCACAAAGAGCGCCATGTGGATAGTGCTGGCAGGTTCTGCTGTCAGCTCCAGGTGAAGCCTGGCCCACTCTCCCATAGCTACAGAGTAGTGTCCTCTGTGTCTGTTCAAGGTGAATCCCGGAGAAACACTTCTGCAGGCAGGCTTGGCTTCTCTTCAATAGGCTAAGAATCTCTCTAGCAAATGTAGCTGCTTTCACACTCACCTTGTCTGCAACCTTAAACTCGTTCCTTTCTTCCCCAAACTGATGGTTTCTCTGTCTTTCTGTTTTACTTGCTGGTTTTTCTCACTGCAGACCCAGATAAGAGCGCTGAGCAGTAACCATGACACAGCCCAAATGCCAACCTATTTTGCGATTCCCTTTTCCAAGCAAAGAGGTCTATCATTTTTTAAATTCAGCCCCACTCAAGTTTTCCAGACAGTGGCAGAATGTAGCCAGATTCTTTGGGCTTCTATCCCAGTTCCCAACAGAGTTCTTATGCCTTCTGAAACCTCAGAGTTGGGGTACCACCGTCCTTGTTTCTCTAAGCATCCTGGCCTTCCAGACCCCAACCAAAATAAACTATTAAGCTAAGCTTATAGAATTCTCAGGCCTTTCTAGCTCAAAGTTCCAAACTATTCCACATTCTTTTTGCAAATCAGGTCCAAAGGCCTGCAAACCATGTGGTCAGGTTTATCAAAACAATGTCCCCACTCCTGGTACTGATTTTCTGTTTTAGTTACTTGTTTTGTTGCTGTGGCCAAATACATGATAAGAGGCAACTGAAAGGGGAAAGGGTTTATTTTGGCCTACAGTTTGAGAGGGTTAAATCCACTGAAGAGGGGCACATGGCAGCCGGAAGCTAAAGTCACACTGCCTATACCACCAGGAAGCAGAAAGCAGGCAGGAGGAGGGCCAGGCTAGAAAACCTCAAAGCCTGTTACACCTCACTTCCTCCAGTAGTGCCCCACCTTCTGAAGCTTTCACAACCTTCCCAACAGTGCCACTAGCTGGGGGACAAGGATCAGACAAATGGGTCAATAGGGATATTTTGTATTTAAACCACAACAATGACCCATAAACTTATGAGTGAAAAGAAATGTTTTGTGTGGCAAGAAGTAGGGAAAATGTCTAATAATTTCTAACATGGAAACTTGGTTACTTGATGCTATCCTATTTGTGGTGCTGGGGAATTGAATCCCAGGCTTTTGCCCATGCTCGGTAAGCCCTCTACCGTACTGAGCTACATCCCTAGACCAGGCTGACTGCCATGTGACTGTTTCCTGAGGACTGTTGATCTTACAGATCTCACCCATCAAAGTAACATTCATATGTAAATGTCGCCCTTTTTGTGTCAGAACATTGTTAACTTGACTCAGGTACACCTTCAAGTAGATTTCCCCATGAAATACTTAAACAGAATAAACAGCTCTTGGCCGCAAGAATTATGTAACGGTATTATGAGAATTTTTAAAGAAATGATTGCAAGTAATTGCAGTTCCATCTACAGAACCAGTTTTCATAATTGAGACCATTAGAACCAAAATGTTAGCATGACAAAAGGATCCGAGTCCCCACTGGTTAGCCTCCTATATGGAAACAGTAGTTAATAGAACAAAATCTGAGTACTGCCAGAAATTACGCTGTTCCTTGGGATTCTGACAAGAAGCAATGTGATTGTATTGCAACATAGTTTCCACAAGGTAACTAAAAAGAGAACCGCAATCTCTCTGGGGTGCTGGTGTTTCTCTTGTGGTTCTGAAGATGACTACACCGTTATCATTTCCACTGTACTGAAAACTGTCGTTCTGACATTTAGGTTAGCTATGTATTTATTCTGTGACTAAGTTTTCTCGTGGGTAACATGAGGTTGCTGGATAATCATCCAATCTCTTCTATCCTCGCGAGTATGTGTGTGTTTCACATTTCTTTTTCTTGATTTTGCTTTGATCACCAATCATTTATTTCTAGTCTATTATGTGCCAAGCAGTTTACTCATCATGGGAGATACAATAGTCAACCATGAGGATGGCCTCTGCACTCACATCAATAATAATAAAAATGGCAGCAAATGCACTATTGAAAATATCTGATATCATGCTTTATTTTAACATAGAGGTTCCAAAACATCTCACAGGCAACATCTCACAGGCAGTTGTATACTTAAGCTTCACCAGAAGGCTGTTAACTGGTTAGGACAAATTCTTTTCACTTTCATTGTCTGTAATAAAAAAAATTGTGTGTATCTGTATATGTGGGTGGTGGTGGAATGTGTGCCCATGTGAATACAGACACCTGTGGAGACAGAAGGGGTCTTCGAATCCCCTGGAGCTGGAGGTTTAGGGAGTTGTGAGATTTTTTTGTTTATTTTTTGTTTTTTGTTTTTGTTTTTGTTTTTCCAGACAAGGTTTCTCTGTGTAACAGTCTGACTGCTGGAACTCACTTTGTAAAACAGGCTGGCCTCGAACTCACTGAGATCTGACTGCCTCTGCTTCCTAAGAGCTGGGGTTAAAGGCGTGCGCCACCACCACCTGCCAGTTGTGAGATCTTTGATATGAATGCTGGAAACCAAATTCCAGTCTTCTGGAAGAATATTAAAAGCTCTTAACCAACTCTCCATCTCTCCATCCCCAGTCATCTGTAATCTACACTTGAAGAAACTCAAATGTTAAAATATCAAATGAATGTCAAGCTGTGGTGGCACGTCTTTAATCCCAGCACTCAGGAGGCAGAGGCAGCAGAATCTCTGAGTTCGAAGTCAGCCTGTGCTACAGAGCAAGTTCCAGGCTGGCAACCCTGTCTCAAAAATAGATAGATAGATAGATAGATAGATAGATAGATAGATAGATAGATAGATAGATAGATAGATAGATAGGTAAGTAAATAAATAAACTTTGGGACTGGAGACATAGCTCAGCAGTAAAAGTATTGGCTGTTCTTCAGAGGAAAAGGGTTCAATTCCTAGCACTCACATGGCAGTTCACAACTGTCTGTAACTCAAGTTCCAGTGGATCTGGTACCCTCATACAGACACGCAGACAAAACACTAATGCACATATTTTTTTTTAAATCAAATGAACTGGTGTTAAGGATACATAGAATTTATGTTATCCTTTGAAAGATAGATTTTTTTTTAATTCACATTGGTGTTTTGTCTGCATGTATGTCTCTGTGAGGATATCAGATCCCCTGGAACTGGAATTACAGATAGTTGTGAGTTGCCTTGTGGGTGCTGGGAATTGAACTCAGATCCTTTGGAAGAGCAGCCAGTGCTCTTAACTGCTGAGCCATCTCTCCAGCCACATTTTTTTTTTTTATATACTGGGGTTTAAACCCAGGGCTCCTATGTAGTAGGTAAACATAGTAACTGAGCTATACTCTCTGCTTTAGAAGACAGAAATGTTGATTCTGACTAGTGAAGATATGTATGCATGTATATGTGGATAGATCGATAAGGGGATTATGTATGCATGTATATGTGGATGGATAGCTAAGGGATATTATGTATGCATGTATATGTGGATGGATAGCTAAGGGATATTATGTATGCATGTATATGTGGATGGATAGATAAGGGAGATTATGTATGTATGTATATGTGGATAGATAGATAAGAGAGATTATGTGTGCATGTACATGTGGATGGATAGATAAGAGAGATTATGTATGCATGTGTATGTGGATGGATAGATAAGAGAGATTATGTATGCATGTATATGTAGATAGATAAGAGAGATTATGTATGCATGTATATGTAGATAGATAAGAGAGATTATGTATGCATGTATATGTGGATGGATAGATAAGGGAGATTATGTAAGCATGTATATGTAGATAGCTAGAGAAGAGAGGTTATGTATGCATGTATATGTGGATGGATATATAGAGAGATTATGTATGCATGTACATGTAGATAGATAAGAGAGATTATGTATGCATGTATATGTGGATGGATAGATAAGAGAGATTATGTATGCATGTACATGTAGATAGACAATAAAAATTTGGGGCATGCTTCTTTCATGTTCCCCTTTTCTTTGCACAAGTAATGTAACACAAATCCTGAAGATTAGTTTATTTCACTCCTTATAATCAATCTAAACCTTTTTCAATTAAAGGCCCTTATCTTGAACTACCAAAGTGCCAAACATACTCTAAATATATCTTACCACATAGTTTGTTTTGCTTTGCGATCACTCATCCTTTTCCAAAGGAAAATTTATTTTGTGTTAAGGAATGCTCTCAGCTCCTCAGGGTTCGTTTGCACTACAACAGCAGAGTGCCTAAGCTTGGGTGATTTATAAAGAAAACAGTTTTCTTACAGTTGTGTAGGCTGGGAAGCCCAAGACAAAGGCAGCAGCGGGTTGATGTCTGCTGAGGACATAGTCTCTGCTTCGCAGATGATGCCGTGAAGGCTGTGACCACCAGGGGGGTGCTCCTTCTCAGGCATCAGAAAAGCAGAAGCTACCACTCAGCAAGATCTTTTCATAACCTTAATCCATTGGACAGGGTTAAACCTGTAATAGCTAAACACCCCAGGCCCCACCTGCCAATCCTGTTGCACTGGGGACTGAGCTTCTCATGTGAGAATTTAGAGGAGACCCAAACTCTGTAGCCAAAGCACGCTGTTACAGAGTTCTTAACTAGAGACATGGTGAAGAAGAAGGAAGCTTTCCTGCAACCTAATGCAGCTAGAGAGGTAAAGTCTAGAATGTGGGGGATTAGAACATGCTTTGAATTAAGCTTCTGGAGATGCTCTTAAGTGGGAAGAACACATTTCCTTTGCTGACTGGAAAGTAGAACCGGTAGCTAGAACTTCAGAGTTTTGACCTATGAATTTGCACACTATGTACAAGTGGGTAAGGTGTCCACGAAAGAAATACTTGGATCCTTGATGGGCATGGAGGTGCCCAGTCAGTTGCAAAGTAAGCCTCTGTCCTCCAAACTTCAAACCCAAACAATTTTAGCACATATTGTTAAATTCACCATAACAGACACATACTTCCATAGAGTCCTTCCATTGCGGTGGCTCTAGGCATGGAAACATGGCTTAGCTCTGAGCTAATGCTCTTCACCTAATACACCATTAACTGAGGCACAGCCCATAAAATCTACTATTTTAAAATGATACATGTTCACCTCCCCGGAGGCCTTTCCCTGGGAACTGTCCTTGCTATATAATCCATGTCTTTTCTGCTATCTTAATTGATAGGCTGTCCAAATAGACCAATTGCTTGTCTCTTTAGAGAAACATTTTGTGGCTGGCCAGCTGAAAATGATTTGGAGAAGACTGCAAGAAGCCTGAGCTACTGAGAGTAGTGCAGAAACTGGATACTAGAGCGAGCTGTGTGGTGAACTGCCTGAGATCTCTAAACACTCATCGCTGACTTCAGCCAGCTCTGGGTGAACGTACTGAGCTGTCACAGCGGATGCATCCTTAGCCAGAGATCAAAGTACAGGTACAGAAGTTCAAGGACTGTCAACGGTTCCAAACGGAAGAGGTTTCTCCAGTAATTTCACAGCCAGCAAACCAGCCCCTGATCACACAGTGAAGTAGGGCCAGGGTATTAAAGAACTTAGACATGGGATTTTCGTTTGTTAAACAAACATCATGACATCTTCTCAAGATCTTCTTATACTTAAAAAAAAAAAAAAAAAAAGGAAAAAGACCTACGGTAACGAAGAAAAGGATTAAGGTTTCTTTTAAAGATGCAAGACAGTTTCCAATATTCCAAACATTTAAGCTAGGTATGGGAGGGACGCTCATTTTAAAATGTGTAACGAAGACCTGGATCTATTTTTTTTTTTTATCTTCACAGATCTGCATGCCATCCTTATGTTGTGGTGACACTAAACTCTGCACTATTCCGGAGACGCTGCTGAAGTGACAAAATACTATTTTTTGCTATTAAAAAAAAAAATCTATTGAATGCCGGGCAGTGGTGGCGCACGCCTTTAGTCCCAGCACTTGGGAGGCAGAGACAGGTGGATCTCTGTGAGTTCGAGGCCAGCCTGGTCTACAAAGCGAGTTCCAGGAAAGGTACAAAGCTACACAGAGAAATCCTGCTTCGAAAAACAAAACAAAACAAAAAATTCTACTGGAATCATCTCTCAAGTCTACCTTCTTTTTTCAGTGCCAAGGATTGAGCTTTGCATGTGTTGGCAGTGTTCTACCATTGAGCTACATCCCCAGCAACACATTTTACCTTAATGAGATGCAAGAGATAGTATCCTCAGTGGCAGTGTTACCACCCAGAGAAGGATGCTCTGGAATCCCAGGCTTGCTGCTGTTCACCTGACCATAGAAGTTTAGAAAATTGTTACGTTACTATAGTGCATGTGTGAGAGCATAACATTAATTGAAATACTGCAAATCAAGGGGCTGGAAGATGGTTCAGTGGTTAAGGTCACTAGCTATTCTTCCAGAGAACCTGGGTTTGATGCCCAATATCCACATGGTGGCTCACAATTGTCTGTAACTCCAGTTCCAGGGGATCTGACATCTTCTTCTGACCTCCTCAGGTACCAGGCATGCATGTGGCACACAGACATACATGCAAACAAAACACCCATATACATAAAATAAATAAATGTAAATAAATATATAAAATAAATTCAAAAGAATACTGTAAGTCTTATACTTCTAAGAAATTAATGGAAAATAATTCCTAGTAAAGAAAGCATAGAGAAGAGGTAAAATCCTACTTTATACTTTACACATTAAAAGAAGACTTTACAAGTACCAGAAACAGTAAAACATAATTCAGATGTCAATTTTCCCTTTAAATGCATACACACGAATCATTGCAGACTGTATCTTCTAAAAGTGGCTGAAACAGTATGGCATGTCTCAGTGTTCTTCTCTTCACAGTTCGACCTTAAGGGGAAGATGGAGTTTACGTCTTCCCCCCTAAACCTGGGTGAACATTTGTGACTGCATCAAGCGGCAGAATTCAGGGGAATACTATTATGCAAAGTCTGAGACTAGATGACAAAAATGTCAGGTGTGTCATCTTGGTCACTTGGGACACTCACTGTGGGAACTCCCTTGGATACCCCAAGGAAGCCCAAATTAGCCCACAAGCTGGAAGGTGTCCCAGCTAACGGCCACTGTCATCTGCAGGATAGGTGTGAAGACGTGTTCAGTGATTCCAGCCCCAGGTGCGTCCTTACAAACATACCTGGCCTTTGTATCTTCCCCTGAGGTTCTGTGTCTCAGAGCAAAGAGAAGTCATCCCATTGTCTCCTATCCGAATTCCTAACTCACAAAAACTGTCAGCATAATAAAATCATTGTTTTATGCTGCTGAGTTTCAGGGTGGTTTGTTAGTGTGCAACAGTAACTGGAATATAAAGGTTACAAGTTGTATTAGTAACATTTTCAATAGCCATGACATCCCAAGATAGAACCCATTCTGGTTGGCTCTCTGGTGCGGTGATACACATTCTGGTCAAAAGTCACTTGGTGGGGGGAAGGGTTTATTTGGCTACTATTTCCAGGTCACAGTTCATCATTGAGGGGAGGCAGCACAGGAATTCAAGTAAGAGCTTGAAGCAGAAACCATGGAGCTAATGTTGCTGGCTGGCTGGCTCCCAGGCTCACACTTGACTAGCTTTCTTGTACAGCTCAGGCTCACCTGCTGAGGCACAGGGCCACCCACAGTGGGCTGAGTCCTGCTGCATCAATTAATAATCGAGATGATCCCCTACAGACCAATCTGAGGTAAGTTATTCCTCAGTCCAGGCTTTTCTCTTAGGCTGTGTCAAGTAGACAATCAGGGCTAACTAGGAGAAACTGTGTGATGGTTGCTCTTGTCAACTTGACAGAATCTCGCATCACCCAAGAGACAAGACTAGGATCACCCAGGAGACAAAACTCCAGGCATGTCTGTGAGGTATTATCTAGGTTACATTATGTGAGATCTGAGGACCCACCTTGAACATGGGCAGCACCATTCCGTGGGCTGAGATCCTAGACTTAATAAAAGGGAGAAAATGAGCTGGGCATTAACACTCACTGTTCTCTGCTTCCTGGCTGCTGATGCAATGTGACCAGCTGCCTCAGTTACTGTTGCCACGACTTCCTCATCGTGCCGAACTCTACCCTGAACTGTGCGCTAAAATAATCTCTGTCTCCCTTAAGTTGTGTTTGGTCAGGGTATTTTGTCACAGCAACGAGATGAGTAATGAATGGAAACCATGAAATCGACATATTCAAAAGCATCTCTCAATGGTGAAATGAGAAAAACGGGCCTCGGGTGCAGCTCAGTGATACAGTGCTCGCCTGCCATGGATGAGACCTATCGTTTAGACCCATCACTGAAAGGAGTGAGACATAAAAAAATTGCCATTCACAGGCCGTGTCTTTTTATTGGGGTTTAGACTTCTGTCTTCCAGAATTTGTTTCCCTGAAAGTCCAGTCCTCACTGGAGTAAGTGCTGTTTTGTTTTTTCCGCTTAAACTTTGAATGTTTGTGAGGAGGATCTTGCCTGAATCCCAGTGTAGCTGAGCTTTCTGTTTGGATCCGCATCATTAGGTCGAACTTTGCTGCTCTCAAACCAACCCACCGTTTTCTTTGTGAAAGGGAACCCTCTGAGGCAGGAGAGAAGCAAATGATGCCAAGTGTTAAAAGCTGGTGACTCTGGTGAAGAAGAAAATCAAGGTGCTCCTCTGGATGACTCTTAAAGCTCCCCGAACACTGGAAATTCCTAAAAAATCAAAAAGTTGCTGGCTGTGGCGGTACAAATCTTTAATCCCAGCACTCGGGAGCCAGAGGCAGGCGGATCCCTGTGAGTTCCGGGCCAGCCTGGTCTGCAGAGTGAGTTCCAGACCAGCCAGGGTTACACAGTGAAACTCTGTCTCAAAAACAAATAAAAAGGAGCAGGAGAGAAAGGAGGGAAGGTAGAAAGGAAGGAGGGGAGGAAGGAAGAGAAAATAAACAAGGGTCTGGAGAGATGGCTCAGCAGTTAAGAGCACCGGATGCTGTTCCAGAGAAGAGCGGTTCCCAGTGATACAGTGATGCAGTTCAGTGATACAGTGCTTGCCTGCCATGGATGCACGGGACAGCTCACAACTGTCTGTAACTCCAGTACCAGGGGACCTGACACCCTCATACAGACATATGTGCAGGCAAAACACCAATGCACATAAATAAATTTTTTTAAGAAAAAAAGAAGCTGGGTGGTGGTGGTGGCGGCTTCTTTTTTTCTATAAAAAATTTATTTGGGCCGGGCGGTGGTGGCGCACGCCTTTAATCCCAGCACTCGGGAGGCAGAGCCAGGCGGATCTCTGTGAGTTCGAGGCCAGCCTGGACTACCAAGTGAGTTCCAGGAAAGGCGCAAAGCTACACAGAGAAACCCTGTCTCGAAAAACCAAAAAAAAAAAAAAAAAAAAAAAAAAAAAAAAAAAAAAAAAAAAAATTTATTTATCGGCGGCGCACGCTTTTAATCCCAGCACTCGGGAGGCAGAGGCAGGCGGATCTCTGTGAGTTCGAGGCCAGCCTGGTCTACAAAACCAAAAAAAAAAAAAAAAAAAAAAAGAAAGAAAGAAAGCAATAAAAGGCATATAAGAGACAAGGACTGGAAATTATAATCGAATCTACCACACATTTCTCCAGTTCTGGTCATGAAGCATGCATGTTTGATGGTGTTGATACTGAAACATTTCAGAATAATATTTCATTCTAATTTCCTCGGCTGTTCTCGCAAACCAGTCAATATTATTTAGGCTTTCATTATGCTTCCTGTAGTGGGTGTTTCTTTTTTATCTTCTCAATATCCAGTTCTCTCTCTTTCTTCCTTTCTTTTTTTTTGTTGTTTTTGTTTTTGATTTTGATTTTTCCAGATAGGTTTCACTGTGTAGCCCTGGCTGTCTTGGATCTCGCTTTGTAGACCAAGCTGGCCTCGAACTCACAGAGATCCACCTGCCTCTGCCTCCCGAGTGCTGGGATTAAAGGCGTGCGCCACCACTGCCCAGCTCCACTTCTCTTTCTTAAGAGTTTCCTCTGGAGACTCATTCTTCTCCAGTTTGGGATCTAGGGTCCAATGCGATCCATTCCACGACTGCACAGGTAGAAATATAACACAGATAAAGGTGGCACTGTGTAGCTGCTCAAAAAGGGGCAGAAGGCTCTTGCAGTTCTCGGAGGAGTTAAGGAAAAGTCATTGCTAGTTATATCTGTGATCCCGGCAGCTTCGAAGCAGAGGCAAGCAGATTTCTGTGAATTTGAATCCAACTCGGACTACATGAGGAGTTCTAGGGCTGGAGAGATGGATGGTTCAGCAGTTAAGAGCATTTGCTGCTCTTTCGAGGACCCAAATTCAACTCCCAGCACCTACATGGTGGATCACAACTGTTATAACTCCAGTTCCAGGGGATCTGACATCTCTCCTACAATGCCAACCATACATGAGGTATACATACGCTCAGACAGGCAAATACTTAGACACATACAACTGAAAATACATTTTAAATAAAGAAAAAGAAAAAGAAGTCCCAGGTCAGCCAGAGGTACATAGTAAGACCCTGTCTCAAAAAACAAATAATTGAAGGAAAAAGTCATAGTTAATATTGTAGATTGATTATGGCTTTTTCCTTAGAAGAGAATATGCATGTATGTATGTATGTATGTGTGTATATATATACATATATATATATGTGTGTGTGTGTGTATATATATATATATATATATATATATATACACATACATGTATATAACAATATATATTGTTCAGGGTGAGTTTATTACAAAAAATTTAAATTTTCTGTAAAAATTGCCAACATTCTTATTCCCTCCCCCCTTCTCCCTCCCCTCCCTTTCTCCATCTCTTAGTTCTTTAGTTCTCCCTCTGGCTTAAAATATGATTCCTCAAATCAAAATATTATGTAGAGATAGGTAATCTAAAATAAAGTCTTGAACAGTGGAATCTTTTTTCTTTCAAACTCTGTTCAGCCAAGATATTGCAACAGATGACTTCCATATTTTTTTCTCTTTCTACTGCAAAAATAACTAAATAAGCAGTCTCCTGGAGACCTATAAAAGGGGGCACTGCCGGGTGGTAGTGGCGCACGGCTTTAATCCCAGCACTCGGGAGGCAGAGGCAGATGGATCTCTGTGAGTTCAAGGCCAGCCTGGGCTACCAAGTGAGTTCCAGGAAAGGCGCAAAGCTACACAGAGAAACCCTGTCTCGAAAAACAAAAACAAACAAACAAAAAATAGGGGGGGGCACTGTACCCAGAGGCACAGACCACTGAACACTTTTTATTCTGATTTATTATTTGTATGTAGCACAACTCCAGGCCTTGAAACTTTACCTTCTTTTTACTCTAGGAAAAGGACTGATATGCTCATAATTTTATCAAATCAATCCGTGTTTTTAAAGAGTGGAACCCAGAGCCACCTTCATGGGGGTCATGAGGTTGGGGGTGGGAGCATCTCGTTCAGATGCAAGTGAATATTTCAGTTTAGTGGCTGTGAGAAGACCGAACGGTCACTTGCTTTCCATCTTGACTCTTCTCTACTGTGCTTGAAATGCTGACACCTGACTCAGCAAAAGTACAAACTAAATGTAAAATGAACCACACCTTCTTCCTGTGGAATGTTGCTTTAACTAGGCAAAGATGTGCTGCATTTGTTTCACTATGTAAAGATATGTTGCTTTTGTTTATGCTGCATTTGTTGAATTATGTAAAGATGTGTTGCTGTTTCACCTTGCCTGCCTAAGGCACCTGATTGGTCTAATAAAAAGCTGAATGTCCAATAGCTAGGCAGGAGAGAGATAGGCGGGGCTGGTGGGCAGAGAGAATAAATAGAAGGAGGAATCTAGGAAAGAGAGGAAGAGAGAGATGCTGATGTTCACACCCAGGGCCAGCCAGGCACACAGCTTCCAGCCAGACACAGACACAGACACAGACACAGAGCAGGACATACAGAGTGAGAGAAAGGTCAAAAGCCCCAAGGCAAAATGTAGATGAAGAGAAACAGGTTCAATTAAGTTATAAGGGCTAGTGGGACAAGCACAAGCTAAGGCTGACATTCATAACTAATGTTCAGTCTCCATGTCTGTATCTGGGAGCTGGTTGGTGGCCCAGAAGAAGGCCTGCTAGTCTCTCTCTGTTCACCGTCAGCATTGCCCTCTTGGGGAAATGCCTCACCCACCAGGGATTTCCGGTTGCTTCCCCAGTAGACTCTCGCCTCTTCAACTCACTTTCTTCCCCTTGTTAAGTCCCTGGAGGCTGATCTAATGCTCTTGAACCATCCCTCCTCTTTTTTTTTTTTTCCTTTTCGTCCTCTTTTTAGGAACCGAAGCCTTAAGACTTGTTTTAGTGTTTCTTCTCACCCAGCATCTCCACCGGCAGGCAGGGGGAGGCCCTTGCGTGTCTAGTGATCACCGCTGAATCCCACCCTTACTGGTATTTGCTCCTTGGAGGTGAGAAAAATAAATGTTTTATCAAGCTCAAATTGGCCTTATCAAACAAAACATCTGCTAGATCAGTGGACGGCTGGCGACAGCAGGAGACGGCAGTGCTGGCCTCCCCAGTAGAAGTCACCGCAGTTAATGGAAGCTATTATGGGAAAATTCTGTCAAGAAGTTTCCCTCTTCTTTTTTTCTCCTCTAGACAGCTAAAAAAAATTTAAAGAAAAAAAAAATGTATTCAGTTGCTAGGGTAACGTGTGGCTTCAAAACTACGGCAACAAAAGCCAGATATCACATATCAAACTACCAGATTGTTAATTTGACTGGTATTTTAAAATAACTACTTGAAAGAGAGATTTTCTCCTTACCCTGCCTTGTAGAGCGATGGAAAGGAGAGGTTGTGGAGCGAATGAAGAAGAGGGAGAAAAAGAAATTTGGTTTCTTAGAGAAATCTTTTTATCTCACTAAATATTTGTTGGACATAAAAATCTGCTCATGTTACAGATACGAGGGCATGCAGGGGTTACCTCATCATGCAGAGTTACTGTTCTCAATGTTCCTCCCGGTTTCAAACCCAGACTGGGTTTTAAGTGAATGGTGTTCTGTGGTTATTTGGTAAAGCTGGTTACTTAGGTGAGTCATGCATCCTCTGAAACCCTTAGGGGTGACGAAGGTTTCCTGCGTCTTGTTTTTCATCATTTGACTTAAAGGGACTATAATAAAGCCAAGATAGCAGAGACACTCTAGTTAGAAGTAGCTAAAACCACATTCTTTTTCTAGTCACTTCTAAATGCTTCTAACCTCTCTGAACCTTGATTTCTTCATTCTAAAAATGAGTATCAGGACCAATGACTCATGTCAACAAATAAACCACAAGGAAACAAAGGAGTGACTCAGTGTTAGAAGAGGGGAGGAAGGAAGGGAGGGTGGAGATATGAGATGTATCAAGAGTGAGTTGATAGGCAGTTAAAGCCAGGTGTGGTGGCACACTCCTTTAATCCCAGCACTTGGAAAGCAGAGGCAGGCAGAGCTTTGTTCACTGGAGGCCAGCCTGGTCTACATAGAGAGTTCAAAGACAGTCAGAGCTACATAGAGAGACCCTTTCTCAAACAAACAAAACAGAAACCCCCAAACAAAGAGGCAATTAGCTAACTAAATATTATGTAAGAATATCTTGATCAGCTGGGCAGTGATTGAGCACACCTTTAATCCCAGCACTTGGGAGACAGATGCAGGTGAATCTCTGTGAGTTCAATGCCAGCCTGGGCTACAAAGCAAATTCCAAGACAGCCAGAGGGCTGTTACACAGAGAAACCCTGTTTCAAAAAAAACAAACAAAAATTGTCTTTGATCTAACAAAAAAATTATAAAAAATCATTCATAAGACTCTAGGGTATACTTGAACATTGATTAGATATTTGATACTATAAGGAATGATTTCAAATGTGTTTAAATATGATCATAACATGATATTGTAAATTTTAAAATATCTTTTCACATATATATCATATAGATCATTAATATGGTGTCTGAGATTTGATTTAAAATTTAGCAAGAGGAGATGGAAATAGCAGAAAAAAAATTTGGCCCGGAGGTGACAATGATTGACACTGGACGATGGATGACTTTTTCTCTACTTTTCAATATGCATTTGACACTTTATATGGTAATGTTTTAAAGAGAGAGAGTGAGCTGGAGAGATGGCTCGGTGGTTAAGGTCAGCACGTAGGCTCTTCCAGAAGAACCACGTTCTATTCCCAGCACCCACATCAGGTGGCTCAAAACCTCATATAACTGCAGCTCCAGGGCATCTGACACCTCTGGTCTCTGTGGGCACCTGCACCCTAACACTAACACACACAACTGAAAATAATAAAATCTTTAAAATGAGAAAGAGATCAGTAATATTCAATGTTAAGATTATTATGTGAACTAAGTGAGATGCTGAGTGCAAAGCTCATGCCAGAATGCCCGGGATATAATAATTGCTTAATAAATGTTAGCTGTTGTTCTTAGGAACAAGACCTCCATTTTCTACATGCAAAAATTTTGGAAGCTAGAGATAGACATGGTAGCAGACACATGTAACTCCAAAAAGACTGCAAGTTAGAGGTTAGCCTGGGCTAAAGCAGTAAGTTCAAGCCCAGTGTGAGATACACGGTGAGACCTTACCTCAAAAACAAACAAACAAAAAACAAAAACAGAAAAAGAAAAGGGCTGGAAAGATGGCTCAATGGTTAAGTGAGCACTTACTGCCCTTGCAGAGGACCTGGGTTCAGTTCCCAGCATCCACAATGGGTGGTTCATCACCACCTGTAATTCCAGCACGAAAGGCCTTTGGCCTCCTCGGGACCCTGTACATGCCTCTCTACAGACATATACAAAATAAAAATAAATAAAAATAATCTTAAAAAACTAAAACAAGTCAGGCATGGTGGCACACACACCCCTTTAGTCCCAGCACTCTGGGAGGCAGAGGCAGATGGATCTCAGAGGCAGAGTTAGAGGCCACCTTGACGTACACAGAGAATTCCAAGACAGCAACAAAAGACTCTAAAACAAATCAAAACCCAAACCAAACAAAATCAACTAAACAGACAACAATAAATCATCCCTAGAATGATTATTGACTCCTCCAAACAGGTCTCCCGGCTGCTGGCTGCTATGAGGCTCACCTTCCTGGCCCCTCACTGTGAATCAGCTGTGGAGTGGCCATGGGCCTGGTCTCAGTGTTTTAGCTATGAGTAGAATTTCCTAGGAAGGTAAGACCTTTTAATTCTCAGTAAGCACCAAGAAGAGCATGGCCAGGACTTTCTCTGCCTGGTTTTATTTAGCCTTTATAGCAATCCTTCAAATCTGAAATTCTTAGCTGCATTTTGGAGAACAGACACCTGGCAAATGTTTAGGCCTGGTCAAGATCAACACTTTAAGTGGTGGGCCTTAATGTATACTCATCCTGAGACTTCCAAGGGGCTTGTGCCCACCCAGAGGACCTGGCTGTCAGCCATCTTATCCTTTTTACCCTGTCCTAGCTGAAAACAACCACGACTCAGAAAAGGGTAAGTTAACATTTGCAGTCCGAAGAGTCTAAACCCATATCCAGCTGCCCTGTGAGAGGCAGTGCTGGTATGTGTCAGTGTGGTAAAAGATCTGCATGTATGATAAGAGGGAGGGGGGTGTCACAGGCTTGAAAGGAGCTTGGGCCTGCAAAGGGGTGGTTCAGAATGGGATAACAGAAAGAAAGGCTGTCGGGATGGAACGGACATTTGTGTTTAATTTCTCCCTTGTTGCAAACGCTATTCAAGTCTTCAGGAAAGAGGAAAGCAAAGAGAAGTACCTTATATGAGAAGGAACTGGTTCCAAAGATGAAAACCTCCTAGCTGCCACTCCATATTGTGGCCCCCAGTTCACGCCTCAGTTATAATTTTATCTAGTGGTTGCACCGACACCCTAAACTTGCAAGTGAGGAGTTGACTTCAAAATTCTGTTTAAATAAAGCCAGACTATCTCCTGTAAGATGGACCTCTGGTTAAACCTGGAGTTACTCCTGAAGCAGAGAAACAAATTCCCTGCAACTGAGTTGCCCGAGAAAGTGTTTATCCCCGGGACTTGAGATCAGCCTCTAGAGTCTCATTCCACAGCCTCCTGGAATATTCCCAGCTAACCCTTTCTCTGCCGGGCTCAGAGCAGCAGACCCCACCCCACCCCCACCCCGCCGTCCAAGGCCACTCCCAGAGCCCAGAGGCTGGAAGAAGCCCACACCAGCCTCGGCTGAAGGAGACCGCCCATTCTTGAGGCCAATGCCTAGTCTTTTAGTATCTGGGTTTAGATCCTCTTAATTAGAAAACAATAGCTACTCTTTAAGAAGCACCAGTACCCACGCTCTCCGCGCCCAAGCACAGCACACTCTCTCGCTCCAAGCCCAAGGCAAGGAACTGGGCACAGCAGAACAAGAAGCCCACCGCGCGTCCGCGCGTGGAGAGCGTGGGATAACCCTCCTCCAAAACCCCTCCCTCTCCCACGAGGACCCGCCGAGTGGGGAACCCTCTCCTCACTGCGGCAGATTTCGGGGGAGGGTTCCAGAAGCATTGCAGAGAGAACGCTGAGCGCTGGTTTCCGCAGCTTGGAAGTTTAGGATTGTCCCCAGATCCATCTCATGCTGTGGGTCGAGGACCGGACGTGCGTGCGGTGTCACCGCCAGTGAAGTTCGTTGGCTCGAAAGGAGCAGGCCCTCGACTCCTTAGAGGGTGGAGATTCCTCGGGTTCCCTCCTCCTGCTGCCCCCGGGTCGGAGAAAAGATGTGGAATTAGGATCGACTGAAAATTCCGCGTGCCCTGTAATTACGCACACCCTGACATTTTCAGCGTTGACTTAAGTTACTCGGCGCTGCGAGGGCTTGGGCCCTGCATATTGATGAAACGCAACCTCTATTTACCTAAACAATAAATGTAGAGATTAGCAACATTCACTTGATCACAATAACCGGGTTGACAATTAAGGGGCAATGCATCCCAGATGTAACTGAGCCTATGGAGGGCGTGCAAGACCGGGGTCTTGCTGAGGGCCGTTGGACAGGAACAGGGGTGCTGTAGCCACGGAGATACTCAACATGGTGTGGTGAAGGAAGCTGAGCCGGGTACCACAGAGGCCACCCCGCCAAAGGCTTCCAGGCAGTTTTTGAGAGATCTGAGTGTTTCCCCACGCCTGAACTCGCAGGGATGTTTCTGGAGCTCTGAGCCTGCCTCTCTGCATCGCCGCCTGCCTTAAGGCCATCCTGCTCGCTGACGCCTGGCTGAGAACGAGGACGGCCACCCGCGGCATGTGCTCGGTGAGTGTGTCATGTCAGCAAGAGTATCTTTTGCTTGCGGTCCCGGGAAGAGTGGAGGCACGACAAGCACGTGCCTAAAGCGTGTGGAGCTACCCTTAGACCATTCAATCAATACTCCAGGGATAGAGTCCAGGTGCTCGCGGGCTCTCCGCGGACACAGGATGTGTGTAACACCAGTGCGTAGTAATACAGAAGGCCCTCTTGCCAGGGATGGGCTCTAGAGCAGCTGAAATCTAGAAAGCATGGCTTGTCTGGGCGATGTCACAGGGGCGCCTGAATCCTCACCGGCAGTCTCAAGGCCCACATAACCCACCTCCCCTTCTCTGCCTCTTCGAGTTGAGGGGCCTTGAGAAGAGATTCCAGGCAGGGAAGGGAGGGGATTGAAGGCACTTACTCAGAGAAGAACTCAGCAGGGGGCCACCTGCAGAAATAAGGTCAGAGGACAGCCTCTGGAAGTGTGTGTGTGTGTGTGTGTGTGTGTGTGTGTGTGTGTGTGTGTGTGTGTACCATGGGGGTGGGGTGTGTTCGGGAGAGAGCATGATCCATTTAGAAGGCTTTCCAAATCCTGGGCTCCCGTGGAACATTGGCTGCAAAAGACATATGCATGTTGTTTCCCTACTCGTTCCTCCTTCCTTCTGTGCACATCAACCCTTGAAAGGCTTTGGATTCCACACTTAGACACAAGCAAAAGGGTTTGTTATTGACACTCGTGAACAAACCAAGATGAAGCTCTTTCCTGCCAAACTAAGGTAGGGGACATACCCTGTCCAGGCTCTATGGAACTAGAGAGGTAAGAAGACATGGGGGGGGGGGGGGGCGCAGGTCAGGAGGCAAAGAGAGCCAGAGAGACACTTTCCTGTGAAGGGAGAGGGGAGAGGAGAAGGAGGAGGAGGAGGAACCAGCAGGGGCGGAATTAGACCTGAGTATGGGATGTTCTGTGTTAGTCACCACATTAGACCTAGAGTCCTTCCAGAGCCTGGCCTGGCCTCTGTTGCTGAGCTGAGGGTGCACCAGGAGGGAGAAGTTAGACAAAGGGAATTCTCCTTCGGGATGGGTGACGTGTGTCCTCTCCTTACAGGCTCTGGAAAAAACTGTCAGGACCTTCCTTGTTGTGAGAAGCCAATGAGTGTCTGCAGCAAGTAGACAACCACAAACAGACTTTGGACTAGGACAGGGAGGGCAGCTTTGATCGCTTCAGCTCTGTAGTAATTTTGTCTTCGCTTTGTAGACGAGCTTGGAAGAGTCAGCCCTAAGGAGGATTCCCAGCCCCCACTTCACCAGCAGCGGCTTCCTTCCAGAGCCTGGCTGCTGCTCCTCCCCAATCTGGCCTGAAATCTCAGGGGCTAATGGTGTGTGTTCCTGCAGTAATTAGGGGGCCATGCAGCAATCCAACACTCCGTTAAACAAATATGTAAGTCATCCTTGTGGGGAAAAGACTGAGGAAGGGAGGCAGCTGGGACCCCTGCTGGTAGTGTCCTCTGCTAGGGGAGGGGCATCTCTCTGACCCTCTTCTGCTGTATCTGGCCTTGGTCTTCGCTTTTCCTTAAAAAGAAGAAACACGGGGGCAAAGAACATGCATCTCGCCACCCACTGGACAAGCTGAGGAACCTGTGTCTTTGCTTGAAAAGTTGGCTAAGTCACTGGTGGCTCTAAGCTGAGAAGAGCAAGGATCTGGGTCCCCTACTCTGCACAGCCGTGCCATGGAGATAAAGGATATGGAGCCATCTCCCCACCTCTTTCTTCCCCCCTTATAAATCAGCCATATAAATCATTCACATTGTTTAAGGTACATTGATCAATCTAATGGCTTGTAATAGGTTCCTAATTGTCATGTGCAGAAGCCTGCAGGTTCACACTTGAGTAGGGAAGGTTCTCAACGCCAGCTCAGTCCATCTTAAGCCCCAGGCTGGTCATTACAGAGCCCAGCAAGAGCACCCGATCACTCCAGCCTTGGTGCCCAGAAGAGGGGAGTGTTTGCTAGGGATGTCCACCAGCTAAAGTCAACCTCCACACCAGCATTTCCAGGGTGAGCGATTGTGAACCAAAGCACATTCTATCACTATTAGAACCTTTCTGTGTGTGCATCCCTTGCAGTTATATTTACAGTCAAAACTTGGCTAGTCCCAAACCGATAATGCTCTTGGTCATACCTCCTCCTTTACTTATTCTGAACAGTCACGCCAGGGACTGATTTGAAGGGGACTGTTGAAGGAAGGAAGGGGGAACTTTCCCAGGTGAGCTCTGGAGGTATGCTTCTTAGAGGTGGAGGAGTGTCTTCCTTCTCTGGAGCTTCAGATGAAGGAGGGAAGAGCCTCCTCTCAGGCTGCCCAAGGAGTGCTTAAACTGAGGAAGCTAGCATGCTGGCCAGCAGAGGCTTCCTGACCAGAGTCTTCTGGCCTCTGGGCTTCTTTGTTTATCAGGTTCAGATGAAAATGAAATCTTACAGTGGCCCTGGGGAGAGTTCTGTTAGCGTTGTTTGAGGCAACACATGTGTATCCTTTGGGTAGGACTCCCCCTAAAACGAAGAAAACTGACTCACTCTCCTGCCACTTTGCTTGGGTCTGAGACTCCTTCATAGTGGCTGGGGAGGGAGGGGGGAAAGTACAGCCTCAAGCCAAGCAGGCCCCCCATAGTTTCCTAGTGATGCAGTAAACAAACCTATGATGCTTGTTGAATAATCTTCCAATAATTGCAGTCATTAAAATCATCACAGTCTCCAGTCACCTTCCTTCCTTTGACATACCAGTCTCTCCTTTAATTGTTAATGCATTTTTGGCTCAGATAAACAGAGCAAGGCAAGCTTCGAATATAAGTTCCAGTCACATCTAGCAGCAGACAATTGGTTGTGCAGCCAAAGGCATGGACTGTTCTCAATAGTCCAGGGACTTAGTTTCTCCTGGAAACCTTCCAGAGGCTAGAATGCTTTGCACCTCCTAGCACCTCTAAATAGAAGAGACACCTTTGAAGCAGAGAAAGAAAGAAAAAAAAGATGAAAGTCTCATTGGACTATTGATTCTTCTTTGGCTTTTTTATTTGTAAGGGTTGGGCTAAAATAAGGAAGGGCGTTATAAAATGAGTATTAAATAAAAGCTTCACAGAAATTGTGGGAGAGTTCCTCAATTTTCAATTAATTTTCTTGATCCATTTGAACTCGACTGGTGCTTTTAAAGACATAAATATATGTTAACTATAAAAGATTCCCGTCTAATCAAAGGCTGTATTTCATTTTCACTCACATTGACAAACTCCAACTGTGGGAAGGATTCACAGGACTCAACAGGCGTTAAAGGCTGCACTGGGCTTCCTTCCCCCCTTTGCTCAAGGCAGGCAACAACCGGTACAAATGCGGCTTTTTTTTTTTTTTTAAACTGAAGTTATTATGTTTCTCCCCAACTCCCACACGGTGCTGACCTGATAATCACTGCTCTGGTGTAGATCATGCAAATGAAAAGCATAATTAATTGCACAAATGATTCAAAACGGGTGCCTCTGTGGCTTAGCAAATAAATAAATAAAGGCAGGTGGGAGGACAGGTCAGACAAATGCTTTTATGGGCACCCTCCCTCTTACCCCCGCCCCCGCCCCGCATCCTGGTTCTAGGGGCCCAGGCTTCCACTAAAGCCAGCCCCACCAATTTGAGAACCCTTCGGTTCCTCCCCTCCCAACGCCTCCCTTCCTGCCTACATCCTGCATCTCCTACTACACCTTACCCCACCTCAGTGATGTACATCAGCTGCTAACCAGCGAGGAGCCCGGGCCACTACCTAATGCTTACTCAGCTACGGTCTAGAGGAGTTCAGAAAATAGCTGGGCTTAGGGATCGCCACCCTCCTTCGTGCATCAGAGAGAAAGCATTTCATCTACGGCATAGGCGCATGGATCCGGGATGAGCGCTCAAGATGAAATTGTTTCTCTAGCTTTGCCTCTTAAACACCACAAACTTGAGCAGTTGCTCAGATCAAAGCCCTTCCGAGAGCCAAAATGGGAGAAGCAACATTTGTTCAAGAGAAGTGAACTCTTCCCTTTAATTTCTCCATTCTTTATTAGGTTTCGTATTGAATTTTTTTTTTTGCAAAAAAAAAAAAATCATGTTGATTTAACCATAGTGTATTTACGATGTAAATATATGCCAAGATGAAAACGTCACGGATCAATTGTAAAGGACCCGGATACATAATTTTAAAAAATCAGTTTCAGTGTATATGAGGTTCTCACCCCACTTTCTCTGCTCAGTCAGATTTGTTTATGCAGAATCGACATTTAATAGTGCTAATTGCACTCCAGTTAAATTGCCCTGATTGCAGAAAGGGAAGCAATTTTCGTGCTCTCTGTCTGGGTTTGGAAGAAATTGTTTTATATTCACCTCTTTATAAAGAAGTGGAGATAAGGCACCGGGGCCTTCGCACAAATTGCACTTAGGGGCTGACTGGCAGCATTCAGGCGCTATAATAGAGCATTATTTGGCCGTTTTGAATAATGTAAAGCGTTTGCTGAAAGCTATTCTCCTGAAAATTGCTTTAACTTTTAAAAGGGTGATGATTCACTCCAAACCAGGCCTTTGTTACATTGTCATTATTTCCCCAAATGTTTTAACAGTCAGCTCAACACTTTAGCATAACACATTGATCTTTGTTTAAAAACTAGATTTTTTAGAAGATGAAAAAAATCTGTCAGACGGGAGAAGGAAAAAAAAAAAAAAAAACCAACTGGACTTTTCCCGAAAGATTTCCTTTGAGCCCCACCTTAGAGTTGAACTGGCTCCGATTGTTTGTCTGTCTTGTTTGGAAGATTTCCCTAACTTTTATTGTGATGGGGACGCGTGTGTCTAGGAATACGAGAGTGCCCACGTCCAGAGTCTGGCAGCTGGAACTGCCTAGAGAACAGAGGGAGGGGGAGGGGACTGCTGGAGGAGAAGAAGGAGAGGAGCCGGGATCCGCGAGCCCGAGGTGCCCGTGAGAACTGCTTCAATGGTTGGCTTGAAAATGTCACCAGTGCCAAACTGGCTTCGCGGATTGTCTTATTTATTACTTGGTCAGGTTTCCTTAAGAGGGTGGGATGGGGAGGAGAAGTCGTGGGGAACCCTCGTCACTTCTCCTCCCGGGGCTGCACGGGGTGAATCGGAAACGCCTCGCTGCCACTTAACAATCCCTCTATTAGTAAATCGACGCGGGGACGCTACGGGAAGCCGAGGGCCAGCCTCTCCTTCCAGGGCAGAAGTCACCTGTTGGGAAAGGCTCCTGGGTCCCCCTGCTGGGCTTTTCAGCTCGGTCCTGCTGCCTGGTTACCCCCACCACCACCACCAACCTTCCACCCGGTAGCCCTAGGACCTTTCTTGACGCTCCCCCTCCCATCAGATTTCTCTCGCGGTCCCCTAGGGCACAGCGCTTCCTTCGTAGCTGCTCAGGCCATTTCTATCTTTCTTCTTTTTCCCGCAATCATCTTCCTCCGTGCTTTTTTGCTACCTTAAAGGTTTCCTTTTTTTTTTTTTAAGGCATTCTGAGCAAAAATATTCTAGTGAAAAGCAACGAACGCGATCCATATAGCTCTCCCCATCTACGAAGAGAGCGGATGCACGCAGGCCTAGTCTTCCACCTTAAGGTGGGAGAGAAGTGCTGCTGGAGACTTACTTCTGGGCCTAGAGATCTTGCGAAAGAACAGGGAAACAGCTGGCAGAACACCTCCACGACCTCTTCAGTGGTCCTTCCTCGTCAAATTTTGCACTCGAGCATTTGGGAATGGTGGTTCTTATTTAGAGAGCAGGATGTGGGTTTGGAGGGGGAATGTGCTACATGTTCTACAGTACCCAGACCTGCCTGAGGGCGCTGGTATTTCTAGTTCAAAAGCAGCCTCAGGCTATCCTGGAAAAGAGAAAGTAGAGACCAGGGGGACGGGAAACACTCCAGCGGCGGCGCCCCGCGATGTGTGAGGACACCTCTTTCACACCAAGGTCCAAAGAGGAGTTGAGGATGCTTCCAGCTTGCAGAACACGGAGGCGCCCACGTGTGGCCTGGCTCTCGCAGACTCTTGGGCGAAGGTTCCGGAGAGGTCCTCCGCAGGTCTGTCACAGCAGGGTGCCTGCTGCGGATGAGCCTACCTCTGGACACCCTTGCCCCTGCAGACCGAGTTTCTAGGCCCTGGCAGTCTGCACTGGAGACAGGTTGGAGCTGAAGCAAGAAAAAAAAAATGACTCTTAGAAACATCCCTTAAAACTCCGACTTCAGGCTGAAATCCGACATGCAAATCTCCACCGGGTTAAACAAACAGCAGTGCAGCAAGCTGCAGCTTCAGCGGGGGTGGCGGTGGGGGCGGATGCCTCTAGCGCCGGTCTCCGTTTCCAAAGTTGTTACAATGTGAAAATAAGCGGCTTCGTGCGGCGTGTTGTATGGGCTGATGCTTCCCACCCCCACGCCAGCCCCCAGCAAAACCTGGCAGATAATCAGCACATCCCACTGTTTAGTCATATTTGACAACTGGGTTAACCTGGTATCTAGGCGCTGGCGAAGCCGTACAAAGGGTGCCCTCAATTACCACCAGAAGCTTCTGGAGTGAGTGGCACTTGTATTACCCCCTGGGTCAGAGGCCAGAGCGACAATTAGGAAGTCACTTAGACCGCTGGAGGGAAATGGCGAGATGCAGCAGGCTCTGGGCTCTCCCAATAAGTCTGTGGGTGTAGACCTGCCTGGAGAGGCCCAGCTGTCCTTTGCGCCCTTTGCTCAATAGGACTCTGAGCATACAACCGAATACAGTGGGAATAAGAAACTGGTAAAAAAAAACAAAAAAAAAACAAAAACAAAAACAAAAACAAACAAAAACCGACCACGACAAAGACGAAATCGACAGAGTGATGGTTACAAGCTGAAGTTCTTCACAGCAAGAACCTGTACACATAAAGTGAAGGCAAATTATTTCCACTTGTGCCCTAGGCCCGGGTGTCCCCACCTCTCCTGCCTCTTTCCCACAAGTGGGGAGTGAAGACTGTCAGCCCTTAACTGGCAAACATCTCGAGGTGACCCGGGTTGTGTGTGGGGGTCTTGCGGATCGGTCTCAACGGTACTTAAACCTGGCTTGGTACGTGTGTGTAAATTTTTAATTGCACTGTAATTTCTTCTGTCCCCAGCCCGCCCCCCCTCCCACCCACGCCCGCAGACTTGACTGGCACGCGCCAGGAGCCCGGGCTCGGGCCCCTCGGCGCGTCTGATTGGCTGCGGGGCAGCTCCCGTCTGCTCTGCCTGCGCCCTCATTGGGCGAGAGGCGCAGCCAGCGGCACTTCAAAGCGGGTGCTCCTCGCACTTAGGCTGAGTTTTGCCGGCGGGAGCCCAGAGTCCGCTCGGCGCGAGCGCGGGACGCGGGAGCCGCGCGGGACCCGAGTTGCGTTCCCCAGCAGCCGCAAGGCTTACCACCGCTCCCGGCCTCGCCGCGCAGCCAAGAGACCTGCTATGGCCACGTCTATACTCGGGGTAAGTGAAAAAAAGCGCTGCAACGCAGTTGCTCGTTTTATGACTGGAGTTATTTTTTTCTTTATGGCTTCTCTGGGTCCGCGGCTCACATGAAACTGTTGCTGGACCGCAGCTTCAGGTTCCTTTCTAGCATTTTCCACATTTCCGGAACGGATCTTTTCAAGTTATTGGAACCTGGGGCATTGCCTTTGCAAGTAAAGAATTTAAGCAAATTCCCTTTTAATTGGTTCTCTTCAGCAAAGCTGAAGGTTTCTTTTCCTCTCTTTGGTTTTACCCCACCCCCTTGCTTTGGGGATTGTTGTATTAATCCAGGACAGTGTTTTCAGAAAAGTCTTGTTTTGCAGGCCATGCAGTTACATTAATAAACATTTACATTTGCGTGGCTCCCCAGTTCGCCCTTGACTTTGAAAGCCGTCACCGGACCGTTTATACTCGAATTATTTTTGTAACTGTGTGTGGTGTGTGTGTGTGTGTGTGTGTGTGTGTGTGTGTGTGTGTGTGTAAATATTAAAACCACGTTTTTGAACTAGAAAAGAAAATAGCTAAGTCGTAGGCACTTAAGCGAGGAGTGTTCTAAGTTTCTCCCAGGCCAGGGCCGCTGTTTCGGCCATCCCCCTGCCCTCTCTCGTGTTTGTTGTCTGTGTTTATCTTCGTGCTACACCCGGAAGGGCGACTTGGGGGCTCCTGGGAGAAGAGCGGGTTTATGGCGTCAACCCAAGTCTGATTCTAGACAAGGGTGGCAGTGAACGAGGTGAAGAAAACCGAGGCATCTCTGCTCTATAGTCTCACGGAAGAACAACTTTCCAGCGCCGGGACCTCCACGCTTGTGATCGCCTCTGCCTTGCGCGGGGTGCGGCACGTCCTCGGCCAGCGCGTGGGGAGGAGGCGCGAGCCGGGGTGCCAGGGCCCTCCGGGACCGGCGCGGGGGAACGAGGCTGCTCACGGGTGCACTTTGTGTCTTCCTCCACTTCCTCCTGCCCTCCTCCTCCTCCTCCTCCTCCTCCTCCTCCTCCTCCTCCTCCTCCTCCTCCTCCTCCTCCTTGCTCCCTCCCTCACCCCACCCACTCCAGGAAGAGCCACGCTTCGGAACGACCCCGTTGGCCATGCTGGCGGCGACCTGCAACAAGATCGGCAACACCAGCCCGCTGACGACGCTGCCCGAGTCCAGCGCCTTCGCCAAAGGCGGCTTCCACCCCTGGAAGCGCTCTTCGTCCAGCTGCAACCTCGGCTCCAGCCTCTCCGGCTTCGCTGTGGCCACGGGCGGCCGCGGCTCGAGCGGCCTGGCGGGTGGCTCGGGAGCCGCCAACAGCGCCTTCTGCCTGGCCTCCACGTCCCCCACGTCGTCCGCCTTCAGCAGCGACTACGGCGGCCTCTTCTCTAACTCGGCGGCGGCGGCGGCCGCGGCGGCTGGCGTGTCCCCGCAGGAGGCGGGCGGCCAGTCGGCCTTCATCTCCAAGGTGCACACGACGGCCGCCGACGGCCTGTATCCGCGCGTGGGCATGGCGCACCCGTACGAGTCGTGGTACAAGTCGGGCTTCCACTCGACGCTGGCGGCGGGCGAGGTGACCAACGGCGCGGCGTCGTCGTGGTGGGACGTGCACAGCAGCCCCGGCTCCTGGCTGGAGGTGCAGAACCCCGCCGGGGGGCTGCAGAGCTCGCTGCACTCGGGCGCCCCCCAGGCCTCGCTGCACTCGCAGCTGGGCACCTACAACCCCGACTTCAGCTCGCTCACGCACTCGGCCTTCAGCTCCACCGGCCTCGGCTCCTCGGCCGCCGCCGCCTCGCACCTGCTCTCCACCAGCCAGCACCTGCTGGCCCAGGACGGCTTCAAGCCGGTGCTGCCCTCCTACTCGGACTCCAGCGCCGCGGTGGCCGCGGCCGCCGCCAGCGCCATGATCTCGGGGGCCGCGGCGGCGGCCGCCGGGGGCAGCTCCGCGCGCTCCGCCCGCCGCTACTCCGGCCGTGCCACCTGCGACTGCCCCAACTGCCAGGAAGCCGAGCGGCTGGGTCCGGCCGGGGCGAGCCTGCGACGCAAGGGGCTGCACAGCTGCCACATCCCGGGCTGCGGCAAGGTGTACGGCAAGACGTCGCACCTGAAGGCGCACCTGCGCTGGCACACGGGCGAGCGGCCCTTCGTGTGCAACTGGCTCTTCTGCGGCAAGCGCTTCACGCGCTCGGACGAGCTGCAGCGGCACCTGCGGACTCACACGGGCGAGAAGCGCTTCGCCTGCCCGGTGTGCAACAAGCGCTTCATGCGCAGCGACCACCTGAGCAAACACATTAAGACGCACAACGGGGGCGGCGGGGGCAAAAAGGGCAGCGACAGTGACACGGACGCCAGCAACCTGGAGACACCCCGTTCCGAGTCCCCCGACCTCATCCTGCACGACTCCGGCGTCAGTGCAGCCCGGGCGGCTGCGGCGGCGGCCGCGGCGGCTGCAGCGGCGGCGGCGGCGGCGGCCTCGGCGGGAGGCAAAGAAGCTGCGACCGGACCCAATGATTCCTAGAGGTTGGCGGAGAGGCGCGAGCGAGCAAGTAGAGACACCCAGAGCGAGCGAGAGGTTCGGAGGGCGAGCGAGTGGGCGCACGGGAGGACAGGGGCTCCAGTGACGCCCCCAAGCCCAGGTTGGGCGCGAGGTGGAGCCCTGCGGATCCCCCGGGCGGTGGCTTGATGGCGGAGCCTGAGTTCCCCTCCACCCAATGCGCCCAGATGAGAATCGAACGCGAGGTACAGAAACAAAAGCGAACCATCCTCCGACAAAACAGGTTCAAAACTGTACACACACGCGCGCACACACACATAACACACACACACACACACACCCCGGAGACCCACAACTGCAAAAACGCACACTCGCGCACGCGTGCACTCACACGCAACCACTGGCACAAACTTCTCCAGAGAAGAGCAATACACAGAAACGCCCCCTCCCACCGCCCACTCCTTCCACCATCCTCTGTCCTTTTCTCAAAAACAAAAAACAAAAAAACTAGCTACCACTCAGCAAAGGACTGTCAGAACTTTCGAATGAAAACAAACGAGACCTATAAAAAAGACCCTTTGTGTGGATTATATTATATATAAAATGCTCCAAGTCCTGCTTGATGTCTACTTACAATGAGACTTTTTTTTCCTAAAAAAGGAAGCATCAAAAAAGGCTTAAGGTGAGATATTCAACTGGAAGTCTAGCAACAGTTTCTCTGTATTTCATAACATCTGTATAAATAGGGTTCAAAGGATTGTGTTCTCTTTTAATTTCTTGTAAATGTTCATTCGAATAGGGTTTTTTTTTGTGAATTCCTGAAATTCAGGGAGTTTCTTTTTAATTTTCTGATGCACTTTGTGAAAGTCAGTATATATGTAAAAGATATTTAAAATGTTGAGTTACCATTTCACTCAAACACGTAAGTTAAGGTCATCTAAAGAAATTAAATGCGTTTATCTGTATGAAGAAAATCTTGACATCATATTTTCATTTTGGTATTATTAAAAGACTCTGAACACCCTCCCCTTTAAGAAATACCTTCCCCACCCCCAATAACCTTTAGTATGGGATCAAATTTTTTTTTGGGGGGGGTTGGGAAGCAAATTCTCTTAATGTTAGTTGTAGGCTATATGGGTTGCAAAAGCCATAACACAGATACATTTTGAAAAGTCAAAATTATTTATTTGTATATCAACAGCGTAAATTAAATTGGGTTATAAGAATGTGTAGTTGTATTACTTAATGGGAGGGCTAGCAAAAGGTGACATTTTAAATCTCTGGATCGCCTTTTTAAAAAGCAAGGTCTTTTGGCAGTTTTAACTGGGGAGGTAACTACATCTCCCAGAGGGCTCAGAGAAAATTGGTGGATTTGTTTTTTAAATCTGATTTTAAGACAATCTATGAAAGAAAAATCTTTCTAGGAAAAAAAAAAAGTCTTTTAGTTTCCAAGGCCCTCTACGTTGGGAGGCATCTCTGGGGAATAAATCGCTAGAGTCAATACCCCGGAAAAGACATTTCATGCCTAAATGAAAATCTTGTTAAATGTTATTAATTTTGACTTAGAGCACACAGCAGCCCCCTGTGCCTTGTATTCCCTTATTAGGGATTCATGTCTTATCAAATATCTAATTAATCTCCTAGACATCATTTGTTCTGGCCAACTTTATCTCAGCTGGTCCACGGGGAAAACTCCAAATATTCTCTGTGACAAAGCTCCCTTGAAGATCTTTTTAATTGTCTAAATTAACTGCACCAAATTTGCATGTCAAACGGTAAAGGGCAACCTGAGATAAAATGTAAACGTTTTAGAAGCCCCAAACTAAGCACTTGATTTGATAACTAGGCTTTTTAATGTTATGGAAGACAACTGCTCCTTTCCTTTTCAAAGACGGCTGATCTATGCAAATAGTGAATTGGAAATGCCTAGGTCCCCTGGCCGTCAAATGGCCCTCGCAGGTTATTTGAATATCAGTGGCTGCTTCTGAAAAGGTTCAAGGATGCTCTCGGCCTTCTTTGTGATTACTCAGTGCGGCGTCTTATTCTGAAGAAAAAAACTCAGGAATAATTAAAGGCTGAGATCAGGCCTGGGAACACATTTGGGACAGGAATCTCATTTAGACAGTCTCTTTCAAAATAAGGCACAGTTAAATTGACCAGAAGGCAATTATTGAAATGAAAATTATTTTCACTCTCTTTGTCTTCTGACCACCAACTTAACAGCCCCCGTTTAAAAAGAGGGAGAACGGAGAGAATGAGGAAAGGGGAATTGGTAAATGAGACAATTTCGCAATTCGGAAAAAAAAATGTTAGTTTGGAAAAGAAAGTACATATTTACGGAATAAAAATGTTTCTAAAAGGCTCCTCACACAATAGAAACTACAAGCGAAGTCAAAATCAATAAATTTTTCCCTCTTTTTTTTTCTTTCATTACTGGCCTTGGAAACTTAAATGAAGATTTTGATTCTTTGGAAAGAATACATTATTGGTATTAACAGTCAACAAAAACTGCTCTGAAAAGCCAAATAGCAAAGTAGCGAGGAGACAGCCGGAAGGTTCCCAGCGGGGTGTCTGCAGCACGAGGAGGTTCTTCCTTCTGTGGTCCCCGCCGCCCCAGCTGCCAGGCTCTTCTGCCTCTAGTTTTTCTCTTTGGTCATTTTCTCTCCTGGCTCATCCATTCCTGCCAGGGATTGCCCCCCCCCCCACCTCCCCAGGCGTCTTCGGGTTTGGGTCTGGTCTTGGGGGAGAAGCTGGCAGAGGGGCGTTTATTCTGGGGGCTTTGGGCAGAGGCTCTGCAGGGCGGTAGGGTGCCCCGCGCGTCTCGGGGGCTGCCGGCTGGAGGCGCGGAGGTGAGTGTGTGCTGGGGGTTCCTGCGAAGGAGGGCGCCGGGACGTCGGTCCCCGGCAGCTTTGTTTCTTGTTGATAATAAAGGCAGATCAAAGGGCCTGGCTGTGCAGGTCTCGCTCCCGGAGGGGCTCCCTCCGCAGGCCAGTGATCAAGGCCTCTGCGCGCTGCCTCTGCCCCGCGGGTCAGCCGACGTCCATCACCGCGGCTCCGGGGAACCGCGGGCGGCGGCCCCGGCCCCAGTGTCCAGCCAGACACCGTGTGCTCCGAAGCTGAGCCAAGAGGGACCGGGTCCCTAGCTCCTGTCGGAAACCCAGCAGGGGAAACATACCAGTCCCACGTTCCCCCCAGCTCTAGGCGTCCCCCGGGCGCGGAGAAAACCTTGACCTCAGTGGGTGGCGACCGCCTGAAGGCTAGCAGATTGAAGAGAGCGTGCACAGGAGGCGAAGTCCACCAGCGAGGACACCAGTTGGGTCCCCAGCTGAGGTGCGGCTGCGCCTCCCCAGGGCCACCTCCGGGTTCCCGCGGCCTGGGCCTAACTGGGTCCGGGGTAGAGTAGATGGGGAGGCCGCGGCTGGGGCCCATGCTGGGACTGAGGGCATCGACCTGGAAGTGGATTTTGTGGAGCCAGGGCTGGGATCTGGGGCCAGGAATCCCGCCCCCGCCGGGGCGAGGGGAAATACAATTTCGTTTCAGCGAGTTACCAAAGATTTCTTGTTTCCAGCTTCCGCGCAGCAGATGAACCAAGACCAAGTTTGCTGGGCCTGCGCCTACCCGGCCCCGATCCACACCCTCCCCAGTGTTTTTCTTTCTTGGCGTGATCCTCTCCCCCATCCCCCCGCCCCGCGCGCCTCTTGGAGTGAACAGGGTCCTACCTGATTAGGAAAAAGGAGTAGAAAAAAAATTTCCTTTCCTCAAGGACGTTTGAAAAGGAAAACATTTGGATGAGATTAGATTGTGCACCTGAACCGCGTGTCTGGACATTCCGTCACATCATCACCAGTCGTGTAAAATTGAATTTCTTTTTATTCACATGGAAACTTTATTTATTTTAACTCTAATCTTATTTGAATCTATTATCTGTATTCACCAAGGCTCTCTTCCACTACAAAAATGCAGATGAAGTAAATCTCACATAAATCCCGCCCATTTGTGTAATTGGTATACTAAGTGTTTATTTTAAGTGAGAATAATTTAGCTACAAATTTTCTTAAGGAATAACATTCTTAACACATTAAAAAAAACTGAAAACTCTGATTTGCTTTTATGTTTGACAGTAGCTCTTGATTCCCCCAAGAGGCGTACGTACGGCGAGTGTGGCTCTCTGGCGCCATCTAGAGCTCCTGCAGGGGAGGTCCGCGCTGGCGGCCTGGCACTTGGCTATTAGCGCGCGGAGACTGGCTTCTGTCGCGAACTCCGACAACCCAAGGAATCAAGTAAAGAAAAGCGAGGTTTTGTGTTTCAGCTGAGGACAAGCCCCGTTTTGGGGAGACATTGCCTAGCAGTGGCTCCAGGGGAAGGGGATTATTTCCGGAACACGTTTACTGAAAATTCCAAGCACAACAGACTACCACCCCGGTTGGCCTTGGTCTTAGCTTGCTTTCATTGTCTCATTTAGCATTCTTTCCTAGGCGGTTTCAGGGTCTTCCAGCACTCATAGATGAGAAAGCTGAACGCTATCGGTAGCGGTAGCGACGTGGACCCGGGGTAGAGATCCCGAGGTGGGCACAGCTTGCCTCGAACACTTTGCCCAGAGCACTGGGATCGAGGGCTGCCGGACCGTGGGGTCTACGTGGACTACCCAGGGCAGGCGGGAACGCAATTCACTCAACCAGGTCACCAAGACCTCTTCAGGTTCCCAGAACCCCTGGGATAGGAGGGAAAGGCAGAGTCCCGAGGCTCTGGGCAGCCTGGACCCACCGACCACCGCAGCAGCCCTCTGCAGGGCTTCGGTGCTCCGGGAGGCGGCCGCTGCCCGAGTGGGGCGCAGGGGGCATCTGGGCTGGCCAAGGCGGGGCCGTGCGCGCGGGGCCCCGGAGGGCGACCAGGAGCCGCCAAAGGCCTCGCCCCAGGCCCTCCCGACGGGTGCGCACCCCCTCCCAGAGCAGACCCACCCCTTTTGTCCTCGCCTTTTCGAAACCCAAATCTGAAATGAGATAACAGTTGGGGGCGTTGGCCAATTTTCTCTTCTCTGTGCTTCGTCCTGCCTCCCGCCGCCCCCTTCCCTCCTCTTCTTAGTCCACTACCCCTCCCCCATCCAGGAGCCCGAGACGCCTGGCAGCGACTTTCTCCCCTCCCCCCTCAGCACTTATTGTATTTTAATTTAAAAAGCGACACCTTCCAACCCCGCGCCCGCCGGAGGAGGAAAGAAACGCAGTCACCCGAAGCTGTGAGAGAGAGCAGCTGAGGCTCCGGGGTGCCGGGCTCCCCAAACTCAAGCCAGGGAAACGCAGCGCGCTTCTGGGAACTCAACAGCCACCTTTGTAGCGGGTACTCGGCTGGGTTTGTATTTGCTGTTTTAATACAAACCCCGCCGCACTGCCTATTTCAGAGATGTGCTAATTACTACTTGGATAGCAGGGCGCAAAGTCCTTGTCCATTTCCCAGTACAAAGTAGGTTGCTAGAAAATTTGAAATTGCCTTTCAGCCTAAAGCTGCCTTACCTGAATGTCATAATTACAGTAATTATGTACATCCAAATTACATGCTAATTAAATTAGAATCAAATCGTTCTAAATCGAAATCAAATGAGGTAGTGAAGAATTAATCAATGACAACATAAATAGAGCTCTTCCTTCAGAGATATTTATTGTAACGATCCAAGGAGGAATTTGATCTGAAAAAGTCACCTGTTTATTTACTTTCAAATTAGTAATCAGTTATTATCCCTTCTCCATAATTTTAACCGTTCAGTGCTATTTACCCCCCACCTTTTCCAGACGCTGGAGTTTATAGAAATATGTATGAGATAAATACATACAGACTTGCCTCCCCATATATTATTGATATAAATATGTACGGGTGTTTGGAACTCGAGTTAAGGTTTCCGAAGGTCCGTAGGGACACATTCCTCCAGAGTCAGTTGGCCCGGATCCGGGGAAAGCTGTAGGTTTCCCCAAACCGTAGCCTTCTTTTTCTTTGGACATTCACGGGGGATTTTGCATTGTTTCGCAGGCATCTTGCCACTTCGGGGGTGATTCATGGATGAAAGAAATGCAGAGTGATAGGGTGTGACTCCCTCAGTCCGCTGTCTTCTTGTAGGTTGCTAGTGAGCTTTGGTATTTTCTTCTTCTTCCGCGCCAGGAGCCGGAGATTGGTACTGGCTTTCCAAAGCGCGGTCTTCACCTGTGGAGCCCCAGCGAGCAGAAATTCTCTCGCTTTCCAAGCCACCGCGGGCGAGTACGCCCTGCGACCCGCTCAGGGGACACATGCAGGAGGCCTGGCGAGCCCTGGTGGGGACAGGGCGACAAGGGCCAGGCCCCCGGGAGGTCGAGCAGCTGCCCTCGCTGGCAGCCTCGCGGAGGGACCTCGGAGTGTCTTCTGGCTGGGTTCGGGCCACCGCGGGTCCGAGCCAGGGTACCCATGCAAAGAGCCAATTTGTCCCTGTCTCGTAACGCATGTGAACAGGAAGTCGGGCGGCTGGGCGCCCCTAAATTCCCAGCTTCTCTCCGTGTGCTGCGTCCCAGGTTGCCAGGTGAGAAACCCGTCAAGGCCCCCGAGAACGCAGGGTGCCATGATATCTGCGGATGGGCCCGGCGACACCTGTTCAGGGCTCACCCTCCCGGGCCCTCTGCTTCCTTTGGGTTCAGTGTGGTGCACGTTGAAGTGGGGATCTGGTCGGTTGTGAAGGCCTCGGCACCCCGGGAGCCGCTGACACGGAAGGGCTAGAGGGTTTCCACGTCTCTAGGCGCGGGTAGGAGACCCAGGGCAGTTCGGCCCGCCGGATACTATTGCAATCAGACCTTCGCGTCTCCGCAGGCACCTCTCTATAGTATTAGGTACACTGTGGGGCGCTGGGGGGCTAAGTGGGAGGCGAAGCGAGGAGAAAGGGGAAGGTGGGAAGATGATCTGCTTCCTTCCCTGCCGGCAGGAACCGGGTAGTAAGTAGGCGCTTCAAGTCAGAAAAGCATTCAGTTCTCAGGGCGCTTGCTCCTCACCTGTACAAACAGCACTTTCAGATCTGAACCGGCTCCAAAGGCCGCCATCGCAGGCCTGTTCACACTTGTCAAGAACCGTAGTAAACGTTATCTTTCCAGAAAACCCAAGTAAGAATAAAAGTGTGTGTGTGTGTGTATATATATGTAAGCCTGCTCCTTGGTCTTAGGCACAGAGTGTGGAGGATGCGGCCTTCCTGAGAGGCCTCCACCGGTGTCTTGCTCATTAGGTCAAAAGCACGAAATAGTCGGAGCGGATCTTGAACTCCGATCTTCAGGGCTAAAGGATACTAAATTCTGTGATTGAAACTGAAAAACGCCTACTCCAACAGCAGGACTGATCGGATTCGCTATCTGTCACTGGCCTCATGGAAGAATCTGGAAGAAAGGTCTCTCCATAACCGTTCAGATAAAAAGCTTTCTTCGTATTGCAAGTGTACGGATTCAAGCAAGATTCACGTCACATTGCAAGGTGAGCATTCCTGCCGCTATGCCGCAGCAACTTCTGCCTATTTGGGCAATTATTAGAAGAAATTATGACTAATCTACTATGTAGACATCCAGATAAACAAACCCTAACCTAACAACCCGATTTTTCCTGGTCATTTGTAAATCGACAGTGCCTCCTACAGGAATGAATCCGTCAGTGTTGAGTTAAACGAGGCTAGGCGGAAGCCTTGAAGGGATGGCCCCAAAGTTTGACCTATGCCTACATGTCCACATTGGGGGAAAAGTAAAAAAAGTTCAGATTTTTTAAAAAATAATTTCTCTATTTAGGGTAAGAATGACATATTTCATGTCTAGATTTCTGGAAAACATCACTATTGACTTGTTTAGATTCATTGAACCTGAAGTATTAGTACTTACTAGAAGCCTAATATTTTTAAGACCATTTTCAGTCCCATCCCCTAGTATCACCATAGCATGCAAATGAGTGAGCTTTGGGAGGGCTGCTGTTATGGAGTTTTTTGTGTGTGAAAATGCCTCCCTTCCATCTCTTAGTTCATAGTTAGAATGCTGGTCCATTGCGGTTGTCTAGCATCCTTAGCGGCCAAGGCCAAAAACTAAACTGTAGATGCTCGTGATCTGTAACCATGGGAAATTTCTCTCAGAATTGGGTGGGTAAGACTAGAGCTTTAAAAATTAGTCCCTTCTGTATGGTTTAATATTCTCAACACGAAGGATTAAATTAGAGATTAAAAAACTTAGGGGCTACCTTATGAAGTTAAGGGGTGGTGGCACATTTTGGTGAAAGTCAAAGTGTAAGAAACAGTATTTAATTCATTTTTAATTATAGGATGCATTTCAACATTTTTCTTCATGAGCACTGTATTCGTTTGGAACCCTTTTTAAGGCAGTAAGTATTGCATAGGTTTTGACATTACAAAAATTATAAAGTCTAAAAAGGTGTACGGTAGAAAATAATCACAGCGACACTGATGAACTCGGGGTGTAAATTAGCCTTTATCAATTTCAAATGCATGCTTTTTAAAGTGAAGGAGTAGGATCTTTGAGGTGTGCTGGGAGACATTAGAGGATGTGTGAAGGAGCTCAGTTCCTCTCCACTTTCCTTCATCTGCATAATCAAAGGGCTATTTACATCGTCAACACAGCTACATCACAGGCCAGCTGCTTCCCTGTGCATAGTCAAGGAGTAGACACGGAGTAGTTTTAACTCCTTTCAAATCTATTTTCTTCAGAACTTGGAAACTGTGACCGCCATCAAAATCAGTATTTTTGTACTAAATGAGGGATGCTTTAAAAAAGTGAAACCCTGATAAAAGAAATATTTAATACATTCACAATAGGAAAAAAATTTTGAACTGCATGGTATCTGTAATTTGTATTAAAAATTTCCAGTTTTCCTTTACTAGTCCTTTGGCACATATAGCAAAAATTGTAGCTAAATTTAAAAAAAAAAAACAACAACAAATGAAACCATTTTATATATTGGCTTGGTCTACATAGTGAGCTCCAGGCTAGCAAGGGCTACACGATGATAGTGAGACTCTGTTTCAAAGAAGAGGAACCCCTCCAACTTTTAAGTAAAATATATCTAGTTTATATTGTTTCTTTGTATTTTGTAATATAAATGTTTTACCTTTCGGAAAAACAACAACAACAACAACAACAACTTGTAATGATATGTCTAACATCAGAAAGGCTATTGCGGTAGGCAGAATAACCATTCCCCAAAAGATATATATGTCTCCAAGCCCTGGTACCTGTGAATATGTTACATTATATGAAAAAGGAAAATTGCAGGTGCAGATAAATTATGGTTCAGATCAGTTGATCTTAAGTGTGGAGATCATTCTGGACTCGTCAGGTGGACCCACTGTACTTCCAAGGGTCCTTACCAAGTGGAAGAAGGATGCAGACTCGGTGTCAGGGAGACCAGATGTGGGAAAGACTTGCCTCCTCTGTTAGCCTTGAACTACAGAAAAGGGGGCCAGATGCCAAGCCTGGCTGCACAGAAGGGAGACAGTTCTGCTTATGACTTCATTTTATCCTAGTGAGACCTATGTCAGAATTCTGATTTTCACAACTGTTAAGTTTAAAGTAATTTTGTATGCCAACATGGACAAGTAAGAGGACATTCAATTATTAATATCATACTCTGCAGACCAAAATACAGGGTTTTAAGTCTTAAGGAAATACTGGTCGATAGCCAGTGTTTTATTTACTCTACTGAATTTCATTAATTACATTTTGCTTCAAGTAAATTCAAATCTTAAAATAACAAATTTGAATTGACAATCATTCAAGGTTGTCACTGTTTTAATGGTATTTCAAAACAACAAAATCACAATGACTTACATATTTTAAATCTGGTACAAGGTATAAGAAACAGCTACCAACAGAGACAACTTTCTATCCTCTAAACAGAGTCCCTACAAATACCTGCGAACTCAACCTTGTGGTACTCAGGTGCTGTCACACTTGAAATGACAGTTTATGGAGATGGAAAATTAAGAGACTTTTTTTATTAGATACTAATGTGCAAGTTAGCCCTTGCTGAAGACACTGAGTAAGAAAATGGAGTCCTTTCTCCCAGGCAGCTGTCCCTCCGCCGCTCCCTCTACCTCCTGGGTGCTCACTGAGCACTGTCTCTTCTGTATTCACCGTCGCCATGGTTTCTGGTGTCTTTTCTCCTGGTCCGCTCTTCATTAGGACTCCACGGTGGCCAGTTCCTCATCTCCCTTTGCCTGTGACCACCAGGACTCCTGCTCCGGCTTCTCCTGCTGCTGCTCTCAGCCCTGTGGTGACTCCGGACTCCCCCGTTTCTGTCAGACCCTTTCCTCTCTGGACTATGACGATGGCTTCCGGACTTTCGGTCAGAACCAGAGTGGACATCTTTGCTATTCTCCCCAAAACTCTCTCGTTTTAGAAGCCTCAATTTTTCCTTGGCTTTTCCTCTGTCGCTGTGACTGCTAGAAAGTTCTTCGTGAAGTTTGTTCTTAGATGTATCCTCTTTAGAGTCATTAGCTTTACTTCCTGAACTTTTGGTTTTCTTCTTTTTCTTACTCTTCTCCTTCTCTCTCTTCTTTTCCTTGCTGTCACTCTCGATGCTGCTTTCTGAAGTGTCAGAAGAGGAGGAGGAGGAGGAGGAGGAGGAAGAGGAGGAGGAAGAGGAGGAGGAGGAGGAGGAGGAAGGGGGTTTGTTTTTATGTTTTTTGTGTTTACTTCTGCTCTTCTGTAACTTCTTCTTTTTCTTATCACATTTCCTTTTCTTTTTTTTCTTTTCAAGTCTATCCAATTTCCTATAGTTGGAAAGAAATAGTTCTTTCATCAACAAAAGAGAAACTGTCAGCAGACAATCTATCTTCTTAGAAGCTACTGAAAATGGTGTCCACATCTAAACACATTATTTACTTGATTTAATGATAAATCATTTTCTTCCTTTTAAATTATTCAGGCATGTAGACACTGAGTAGGAATTTAAATTAAGCCAACTTCCTGACCATACTTCAATGGGAATGACTATTCTTTTGATAAAACATTCCTATGACTCAGAACATGAAATTACTTAGCATTCTAAATAAAATGGTTCTCTTGATTTAAAGAAAACTTGGGAAAGATGTGCAGCATTAATTGGACCTATGCAGTTAGATGAAAGGTTAATCTTGTATCTAGTTTTAAGTGTGGAAATATTAATTAACATTGATTATCACTGGGCGGTGGTGGTGCACTCCTTTAATCTCAGCACTCCAGAGACAAAAGCAGGTGGATCTCTCTGTTTGGGGCCAGCCTGGTCTACAGCACGAGTTCCAGGACAGCCAGGGCAACACAGGGAAACCATGTCTTGAAAAAAACAAAAACAAAAACCAAACAAAAATTATCAAAATTGAGGATTAGAATATACTTTGATATTATAAACAATAATTACCTACTAGTTATCAGCAATTGGTCACTTTTAGAAACAGAGCAATTCCACTGATTTCTGAATTTTTAGTTTGGGAAGCATAAGCTGTTTAGATGGGCGTTCTAAATTACTATGAGACACCAGCCTCTTCACTGGGTTATGCTGGCCATTCTCCGTGTACTGAAACATGGTGAGCGCCCTCTATTGGACTTGGTAGATCTTAATTCTTTAGCCCACAGGGAGTGTGTTTAACAAATTTTAAGCATTACTATAATTTTAAACATTCTTTCAATATTCCTCATAAAATTTCACAAAATGTAAAAAAAGAAAAAACATTAAAAATATTTTCTAAGAGCAAGTGGTGTGCAAAGATATATACAGTTTTATTAAGAAAAATACAAGCTACAAAAAAGTCTACTTCCAAATTAAATGTTCTGAAAGGTACAATAGCTTGGTAGTACAATCTGAGGACACAAACACTAATTTTCTTATTATTGAAAAGATAAAACTGCTTTACTCTAGCTGAAGACTAAATCAATACGAGGGACCCACAGTCTAAGCATCACCATGAGCTCTCCGCCTGAGCTGAGTGCAGAGCCCAGGTGGGTCACTGGAGGAGAGAAGGCTGTCCCACACGGACTCCTTACTTACCTGAGTAGCTTCTGCTTCTGTTTGGTCGTCAGCGACTTTAAGAACTCAACTTCAGGGTCTTCCTCACCGTCACTCGCAACATAGTCCTGAGTCAACAAAGAGTCCAATTGCTGGATTTAGACTAGCTACTAGACAGGGAAGAACACTTGGAACTGAGTTTGTGTCACGGACATACCATTGCCGGTGTGGTACTCCGGACTGAAGTGTGTGGGGATTAGAGTATTTAAACAGTTATGCTCCACCTGCTAAGCTAGATCAAAGGTTAATATAACTGCGCTGTAACTCCTGGAGACTATCAGGACGGGGAAGATACGTACAGACAGAAGTACAGTAGGCCGCTGTTCTCTTCAACACTTGAAAGACTTACCATCTAAATACGGCACTTTTAGTTTAATGAAATATAAAAACCAGGAGCATCTTGAAGGGCTGGGACCACAGCTCCGTAACAGAACACTTGTCTAACATGCACATGGCCCTGGCTGCAAGCCCCAGCTGCACAAACATCGAAAATTCTGAAGACCATGAAACTTAGATCAACATATCAGTAACTTTAAACTTTATTATAAAATATGCAATTATACATCCTTTAAAACTCAAGCCAGGGCTAATGGCTGAGTGTATAAAGGCACTTGCCGCCAAGTCTGATGACCTGAGTTTTAATCCCTGGAATCTCCATGGTGGAGAGAATTGACTCCTCCACGTTTTCCTCTTGATTCGCACCGGCACATGCATTCATATGCATGCCTGCACGCACACACATGCACAGGCTCTTACACACACAAAATGCAGTAAGTTTGAAAACTTTTAACTTTCTGAATTTATGAACAGTTTAATAAATAAGTTTAAAGCATTTTCTATAGTGCTTAGGGAGCTGTTTATAGACTTCTGTTGGCTCAATTTAATGTCATTTCAAGGGTGTGTTAGCAGGAAGGAGCAAACAATCCTATCACCAGTTCATTTTATCCACATAAACCCAAAGGAGCCATTTCATTTATTAAAATATAGGTTTATAAACAATTTCTCATTTAGGTTAAAGTAATAAAGTAGCAAAATCAAAATACATTTAAAGCATTTTCTTTGCTCTACCTTACTTTCCTATGGATATATGCATATTGGAAAACATTAAGTAGCAATTCACAAGCAATCACGTTTAGATTTCCAGACATTTTCAGCTTACTGATAAAAAGATCATTACCTGTGATGGATCATTTGCGGTCAAGTTTCTCCCCAGTACATTTCGTTTCAGTGCAAACCCACTGTTTCTCATCTCCGCTATTAGCTCCGAGGGGTGCATCGACGGCCCTGTTCACAAAAATCACAGTTTGAATGTATCATTTATATCTCTCTACCTTTTTTGGACTCCACAGTAGGAATGCAGTTGAAGCTTTGTTAAGTAAAATCACAGCTAAATCAACTCAATAATCTTCTGCTGAGCAAATAATCAGATATGATTTTCTAAAACAGCAGTCTGGAGATTCAGAATAGAAAATAATTGCATTTTTCCTTACGTGCAAGGGGATGCTCGGCTTATGTAACTTTGTCATATTGAAATGTCTACTTGAAAGTTTTTAGTATAAAATAAAAACAAAATAATGAAAAACTACAATTAAATTTTTAATGGGTATTCTCAGTAAGAATTCACTTTAGAGTATATTTTTTAAAAAATCAAATACCAATACTGAACATACTACCATGTGCTTGATATTACCAATACCATACGTCCATACTCAGGCACTTCAGTTATTATTGCATTTATATGTGTACCTGGAATCTGAAACTTCTAGTTATTGGGGTTGGGGACAAGCAGTTTAGGCTAGCTGTAGGTATGCATATTTTCTATTTTCCACAAACTGGTGTTTTTACTTTTGCAACAATATCCTAAGCTGGAAATCGAGCTGCTTTTTGGTCTCATAATATGTACTAACAAAATATTTAAAGGTTTGCTTCCTTTCCTCACCACGGGACCTAGTCAGGGCAGGAAACTCTTTCTTCCCCAGCTATAATTTCTCATCTCATTTTGCTTTTCCTGTAGTTACAAACTAGGCAGAACCTCACGGCCCCGGGTGACGCAGCTACAACACAATGTGGTAGGAGAGGCTGCTACCAGCAAAGATTTCATATGAGAAGGGGACAGAAAAACATTCAGAGCAGATTTCTAGTTTGCTGATCAAACAGTTTAGTTCTCTCCTGCTTTTTGGTCCTTTGCTCCTTATCTGAATGTTCAGCTACATATTACTCTGAAAAGCAGAAGTTATACAGTTTAAGTCTCTCACTTGTCATTAACAATTTTGGTGAAAAAAGTTTAGGCATAAACTAATACCTTACTGGGTTTTCCAGGGCTTCCTATTCTATTAAAATTATCAACAACTATAAACCTGTTCTATGTTCTAGTTATGAGACACACAATGGTGGGGGGAATTGCCCATGATTGGAACATGGGGATTAAAACTAATTTCCATGGATTATTTTATATAATTTGCTTACTAGCATTAATAAAACCTTAAATAAAATTTGAATTTTAAGTATTAGTTGCCTGTGACTGGCATAAAAGTACTCATACAACTAATATTTTAAATAAGTAACAACAGCCACTTCGGTGGTTTTTCAAGTTTCCTATGTAGGAACACAATTTTATGAAGTATAAAATGGGTCTTACTATTAACAACTTCAAATGATAGCAGACAAACTCAGAAAGCACACATGCTGTATCTGGGCTGGAGCTCAGGGCTAGAGCACCTGACTAGCCTGAACAGGATTCTGTGTTGGGTGCCCAGAAACATACTCCCCAAGCCAAATATGATAGAATTAGAAGCCTGGCTCTTAGGGTGAGAGGATACTTTTAATTTCATTATCTTCATCACAGGATGGGTAATTTTAATATTTTAGAAACAATGTCTTCATACTAATTCCAACTACTTGAAAATCGTCTTTCCTGTGTGGCAGATACTAAGACTATGAAACAAACATTACTGTTTTAGCACGAGCTTCCACAGTGTTCAGTGACATGGCTGACAAAGTCCTTATTATCAATAGCATCCAGGCTACGTTCCTGACTCTTTTACGATATGTTTTAAATTATAAAAAGTGCTCTTTAAAGAATCTCATTACATTATTTTTAGGTGTGTGTACAGGTACGGAGGTCTGAGGACAACCTGTGAGACCTGGTTCTGTCCTTCTACCTGAGGGTTCTGGGGAATCAAACTCAAGCCATGAGGTTCAGTGGCATTTGGACGGCCCCAGACATGTTCTGCACCAGGAACTGAACCTCACACTTGCTAATCAACCACTCTGCCACTGAGTGTATCTCACCAATCCAGAGCCAAGTTTTGTTCCCATATTTTTGTACTTAAATCTCCTACCGTTAAAAGCTCAAGGTTTAAAGTTCTTGGTTTAGAAGATGTGACAAGGCAGGTTTAATTAAGATATATTTAGCAAGACATTTTTATACTTTCCATGTCACTGTGACAGAGGCTATGTAGAATTATGCTGACAAAAGTTAACTCCAGCTCTTTGAAAAGTCAAAACAGATACAATAAACATATATGCATGTATGTGTATATATCACACACATATAAGCCTGTATGTGTGTATACAAGGTTCTCTCCCTTGACCACTCTCTAGATAGGGTATCAACACTACAGCCCAGAATACTGAACAGGCAGCAAAGGTGTGAGATATCACCCCTGGCAAAACAGATACCTCAAAAAAGAGACTGCACAAGTATGTTCAAATACAAAATAAGCACCTTTTAATGTCTGGTAAATTACAGCTGGTCATAGGAATGCTTGGTTTTTTTTTTTTTCATAAATTTACAATGCCAGAATTCACTGAAGAATTTTTCAAAAGGCCAATTGTGCTGTTTATTTCTTTTCAAGACCAGGTCTCATGTAGCCAAGGATGACCTTGGACTTCTGATCTTCATACCTCCAGCTCCTGAGAGCTGGGATTACAAGCACACACAGCCACCTGTCACAAGCAAACCCAGGGCTTCCGCACGCTGAGCAAACCCAGGGCTTCCGCACGCTGAGCAAGCCCTCTGCCAACTGAACTGCACTTACAGTCTAGGAATTTGTCCTAAAATGTGTCTGTGAGGGCTTCAGGGCATCTAAGCCAACTGGGTTTGGCCTCCACAGCAGAAAAGCCACCCCACTGAGCAACTGCTCTACACATTCCTTAGTCCCAGACTTTCTTAACTGTGATACGGACTGTGTCAAAATCTTGATTTTGACGATGGTTTTTAGTTTGTGTCCTGACTAGAGACAAACTTTTCTCCTAGGAAAACTACTCATGCAACGGCATCTCAGAGAAGAAATCCCAGAAAGTGGAATATGTTGAAGAGAAATATGTTGTACAGATTACATTTGCAAAGGGCTTAATCTGCTTACTAAAGGTTGTTATTTTTCAGAAAGACAATAATCAATGGGAGGTAAAGTGCTCTACAGTAAAACAGGTATTTCATTAGAGAGTCACATAGAGACTCAGAAGTTTTTAGCTGGATGCATGCATGACACATGCCTGTAAATCCCAGGACGCAGGAAGTGGAGACAGAGTTCAAGGTCTCCCTTAGCTACACAGTTAGTGGCTAGCCTGAGTAACCCAAGAAAGACCCTGTCTCAAAAAGCCAAATACAAAACCTAACAATAAAAAGTAAAGGGGCTTCATGAGGAAAGGCCGCATATCTGAAGCAGTCCGGGGACAGCGGTCCCTGACAAATGCTGAAGGCATACAGCTCTACTTCACCACTAGCATAGGTTACATTCACTCAATTCACAGCAGTTCAGCATTCTTTTCCAAGAAAGGTTTTCTTTTTTTCCTCCTTGAGACAGAACTCAGTGTGTATCCCAAATATGGCTCAGGAATATTCCTGATTCAGCCTCCTGAGCCAAATGACCATTTCTGTCTATGATTATGGCACTGGATGAAGAGAGGGTGGTGAGCTGTGGGGAGTAAACTGGTGTGACAACCTTTCCTGGGCCGGGGAGATGGCTCAGTTAGCATGAGGGCCCGAATTCAATCCCAGAACCCATGTAAAAGAAAAAGTGAGGTAGCAAGTGCTGTGGGATGTTCTGTATGGCAAATGTGTTGCTGATTAGTCAATAAATAAAACACTGATTGGCCATTGGCTAGGCAGGAAGTGTAGGTGGGACAAGGAGGAGAATAAAGCTGGGAAGTAGAAGGCTGAGTCAGAGAGACACTGCCAGCCGCCATAATGAGAAACAGCATGTGAAGATGCTGGTAAGCCACGAGCCACGTGGCAAGGTATAGATTTATAGAGATGGATTAATTTGAGCTGTAGGAACAGTTAGCAAGAAGCCTGCCACGGCCATACAGTTTGTAACCAATATAAGTCTCTGTGTTTACTTAGTCGGGTCTGAGTGGCTGTGGGACTGGCAGGTGAGAGAGATTTGTCCTGACTGTGGGCCAGGCAGGAAAACTCTAGCTACAAGCAAGCATTTGATTTTTTTTTTTTTTTTGGTTTGTTTATTTTGTTTTTTGAGACAGGCGTGCACCACAATGCCTGGCCTAGTAGCATCTGTCTGGAATCCCAGTACCGAGGAGACTGAGATAGGTAGATAACTGGAGTTCACTCGCCAGCCTAGCCTACTTGGCAAGTTCCAGGCCTGGTAGCTGGCACTCAAGGAATGACATCCGAAATTGTTGTGTACACACACGAGAAAGAAGCCTTTCCTTCCTTCCTTCCCCCAGTTTAACACATTAACTGGGTCCACAGCACCACCATTTCCATGAAGCAGAACCTTTTTTGGGGAGGGAGCAGGAGCAATGAGACAAGGCCTCCTGTAGCCCAGGCTGGTCTTGAACCTGATATGCATCTGAGAATAACCTGGAGCTCTTGCTCCTCTGGCTTCTATCTCCCAAGTACTGGGATTACAGGCTCCTGGAGGTCTTTCTGTCCTTTCCTAAGGTTAAACTGACTATATGTCTAGGAAATCACTGTTTGTCCCTTCACTCCAAGGACACATAGGGACACTAGTACACTATTCAAAGAGAGAGCCAGCGGGAATCATCAAGAACTATCTCATATTTACATCCAATTCCTTACTGTACCATAAAAAGTTTGCCTTTAAGAAAACTTATGGAGGGAGGGGCTGGAGAAATGGCGGAGCTGCTAAGAAAATTTGCTGCTCTTGCAGATGACATGGAGGCTTACAACAGGCTTGTAACCCTCTTCTGGTCTCCATGGGTACTAGGCACGAATGTGATACACATACATACACACAGGCACTCACACATACATATTAAAAAAATATCTAGAAAGCTTATCAAAAGTTGTCTTTTACAAAAGACTAAAATGGAAGACAGATGTGGTGACTCATTCCTTTAATCCTAGCACGTGGGAGGCAGAGGCAGATGGATTTCTGAGTTTGGGGCCAGCCTGGTCTACACCAAGCAAGTTCCAGAACAGCTAGGACTATACAGAAAAACCCTGTCTCAAAAAAAAAAAAAAAAAAAAAAAAAAAAAAAGAGATTGAATAAAAACAAGGTATAATGACATATATTACAAAATGCCATAATGAAACCCATTACTCTGTATGCTAACTTAAGGAATTGAAAGAAAGGAAAGGGAAAAGGAAAAGGAAAGGAAAGAAAAGAAAAAAAAGCAGGGGATGAAGCAGAAACATGTAGCATAAGTCCCAGGAAAAAGTGAACAAGGCTATTAATAAAGCGTGTGGGTGATGTTTATTTATAAAGACTGGGATGTTCTATGGATGATTTTTCTAAAGGTTATGCAAGCCCCGACTGTACTAACTGTATTAAACTGTGCCATCCTCAGGATTTTCCTGACACACTGCTAGTTCATCTTAGTGGAGGCTGGAGACAATAAGGCTCCTGATTGCCTTACCCCAACTTCATGCTGAAGACAGCTAACTGGTCTCTATTAAGACATAGAACGTAAAGGAAAAATTAAACATTTCATTTTCATCTATGTGGCTGAAAAATACAAAGACAAGAAAATATGAAACTATCCTTATTGTATGCTAATCAAAATTACTGTTTGTTAAAAACAACCTCGCCTTATAGAATCAATATAAAGGTCTATGACATATTTGATCATATCCTTTATTACTTATGTTTCCAACCTAATTTACATGTAAAGTGGTGATACAACAATAAAGCTAATTCATCTGCCGCAGGGACTGTGAGACGCCTCTGTGTTGTGAGACCATGAAGCATCAGAACTTGCTATTCACTGTACATTAGTTACAGAAATACAAATGCTCTGGCTATCCATGAGTCTCAAAAATGGCACATTGAGGGTTGGGGATGTGACTCAGCTGGCGTCACGTATGGTGTGATCCCTAGCATGCCATAAATTGGGCATGGTGGTGTACGTCTGTAATCCCAGCATTTGGGATGCTGAAGCAACAGGATAAATTCAGGGTTATTCATGGTTACACAGTGAATTTGAGGTCAGCCTGGGCTACCCTCTCTCAAAAAACCAGTGGGGGAGGGGAGGAGACTATACTACCCATGAAGTTCAGGAACAAGTAAAACAGAATGAGAAATTAGTGCTTATGGGAGGAGGCCAACTGGAAAGGGGAGCCAGGCCATCTCTAGAGTGAAGGTAACGTCTCCATCTTGTCAAGGATGTGGTTAGCAAGTGCACACATCTGTCAAACTCAAGAGCAGTGCATTTGAACCTAAAAAAGTTGTAAGAGGCTGGGTATGGGGGTGCACGCCTTTAATCCCAGCACTTGGGAGGCAGAGGCAGGCGGCTCTCTGTGAGTTCGAGGCCAGCCTGGTCTACACAGCAAGTTCCAGGTCAGTCAGGACCATACAGTGAGACCTGATCTCAGAAAAAAAAGTTATAACAATCCATCTAGTCAACAGTGACTGCTGAATGGTGGTACTACAGACTCCAAACTGTATCTATCCATTATATATATTACTGTAAGGGGAGAGATGCAGGGAGAATTTGAACATCAGACACAATATAGAAAATGATTTTTAAGATCTGTCTTACTAACACTTTAGGAGAGTCTTGTTTTTGTCTTCAAGCTTGTATTATTTTTGAGAAAATCAGTTCATAGGAAAAGTACAACTTTCTATTATAAAATATTTAGAAGAAATGATAACCTTTGCTGTTTTGAATCGTTAGTGGAGTTTTTCCAGTCACACACTTACTAAATAAACTATTATCTGCTAAACATGTACACTGTACAGGCAATGGGGATACAAAAACGTTAAGATAAAGTCCCTAGTTCAGAAAAAGTTTCCAGGAGAAAACTATTAACTGAGTATCATTTTCAAACTTTCAGAGGTTTAGGAAAGAGTACAAGCAGAGCATTCTAAGTGGAACACGATGAAGGTTCACATTCTTCCCCAAGTTTGACTTGGGTAGAAGAATTAGTATTTACAAGACCAACTAAATTTCACTCTTTACCCAGACAAGCACAAGCTAATTTCCTCTACTCAAGCTGACAATAGTAGACGGAACAGTGTTGAGAGAGTCATATAAAGGAGACTTATGAGCCTGGGGAGAGGCTCAGTCAGGAAAGTGCCTCCAGCGAGCACTATGACATGAGTTCAGACCTCCAGTACTTAGGGAAAAGCTGAGGTGTGGTGCTATATGCCTGTAATCCCAGCACCAGGATGGAGACAAGAGGATCCATGGGGCTCAACCCAGGTGTGTGCAGGCACATACATAGACTATGACGGTGACCGGAGACTCAGAATACCCTTTGAGATTATGACAGCTCAATCTTCCATTAGGATCAGACATGGCCTTAACAAAAAGCAGAGCCATTTATTGACAGAAAAGGACTATAATTAATTTGTTGGCATCAGTGGAATTTCAAAGAATCACTTAAAAAATAATTTAGGGGCTGGAGAGATGGCTCAGAGGTTAACACTTGTTGCTCTTGCAGAGGACCTGGGTTTGGTTTCCAGCACATGGTGGCTTTCAACCATCTGTAACGCCAGTACCAGGGGATCCAACACATCATCTAACCTCTGCTGGCACCAAGCACATGTGGTGCCCAGACACACATGCAGGCAAGACATTCATAAAATAAAATAAATCTAAATACAGAAAAACTACAATAAAAAAAACACGAAAGGGGAGAAGAAAGTGGGGGGCTGGGGTGTGGCTACAGCAGAGCACATGCTGAGCACACAGAAAACCTTGGGTCTCATCTTCAGCATGGGAAGAGGAGGGGGGGAGGGGGACAGAGACATTTAAAGTGTTGAAAGAAAAAGCTACCAATAAAGAATTCAACATCCAATGACGGGTTTCAGAAGTAAATAAGAAGCAAAAGCCTCAGATCAAATAAATGAATGAAGAGTTTGCTGGGAGCTACACCTGTGTTATAGGAAACATTAAAAGTAGTTCTTCAGAGAGGAGGATGGAGAAAGGGACATACTACACTGACAGTAATCAGAAAAGTTAGCATACTGACATTAATTTGACACTAACAGAGTTCGAAGCAAGTGTCTTAAGTTAGGGTTACTACTGCTGTGAAGAGACACTATGACCACGGCAACCCTTAGAAAGCATTTATTTTGGGCTTGCTTACAGTTTCAGAAGTTTAGTCCATTATCATTATGGATAATGGCGATGCGCGGCAGCACACAAGCAGACATGGTCCTCAAGAAGTAGCTTAGAGTTCTACATCCAGCTCCACAGGCAGCAGGAAGAGAGACATTGGGCCTGGCTTGGGCTTTTGAAACCTCAAAGCCCACTCCCAGTGAGTGAAAAACTTCCTCCAAGGCCACACCTCCTAATCCTTCTCAAGTAGTGCAACTCCCTGATGACTAAGTATGAGTCTATGGGGGCCATTCTCATTCAGACTACCACAGCAAGGACAATTATTAAGGATGAAGAGAGGCATTATAATGGTAAAGGGGCAATTATCCAAAAATATCCAATAATCTGAAATGTATACATACCTAATGGCAGAGTATCAAAATATGTGAGGGAAAACTGATACTTGAAATATATGCTTTTCTCACACTAATATATAGTATTCACCAAATAGTAAACATTCTGGGCCATACAGCTGAACAAATGAAAAAGAATGGAAATTGTACAGGGCATGATCTCAGATCACAGATTTAAACCAAAAATTTGCTAGAATATCTCACAATAGTTGGAGATGGAGAAACACACTTCTAAATAACACACAGCAAGGTGGTGTCAGGAGAGACTAAAAATGTATTTTGAATTAAGGAAAATAAAAACATAGCAGCTGTTTACTAAAAGAATTTGGCTGTTTTTTCACTCCAGTTGGAGAGAGTGTCTCCAAATTTAAAATTTGTCAAGTGTTAAATATAGAAAAAATATATACCTGGGCTGGTGAGATGGTTCAGTGGGGGCAACTTGCTATGCAAGCTTGGCAATCCGAGTGTGACCAGTGGAGCCCACATAAATGTGGAAGGAGAGATACAACTCCACAAATAATAGTATAAAGAGAACAACCAGCCCGCCAACCAACCATAGCTGACAGGAAGTTTATGTTACTAGGGTAACCAACAATGAACCAGGATAGCTCAGGTTAAGGAAGTGGTTAAGCACAGCAGCTGGACATGTCAGAAAGACAAACCACGTGATCAGAGGGCTGGGTTTGAGCCTGGTGGTATCAGAGCTCTGGGAAGGATGGAGGGGCTGAAGACTGAGTCCAACCACGGTACAGGATCTAATCTATGTTATTAAGGTAAGCTTCCCTGGTCAATCACACGGGAGCACATTGTTCCCATCAGTGTACAGGAGGGGACAGTGGTTGACTTTCTACAGGAAGTCTCATGCCTGTCCTTGAGCCTTGTTCTAGGTGGCTCTTCTGTTGCTGTTCCTGCTCTGGAGCCTTTCTTTCGGCTATAAAACTATAAGCCTAAGAATAGTGCTTTCCTGAGTTCTAGGAGTCCATAGCCCTGGGCTGCTGGAGGAAGCCCTGATTTGCAGGGGTTTTGGTGAGTAGTCTGGGAATGCCTGACCATGTAGCAGCTTCTGTCTTAGATCAAGGCAGTCTTTTTGAGAAGTTCTGACCTAACTTTGGGTGGTTAGTGCCAGAAATCACTAAATAGGAAAACAAACAAACAAACAAACAAAAGCAAAAAAAGACCCAAACCACTAAAATAAAATTTATCAAAAATCAAAGGAGACAGTAAAACACATGCTTAGAGAGATAATTATAGTAGTTAACGAACATTCCAGAAAATAAGAAAGATTTAATTCTATGAGGTGGTGGGATCGCTGAGTGGGTAGAGGCCCTTGCAGCCTAATGACTCAGGTTGACCCCAGGATCCACATAGTAGACCGACTGACTCTCCAGACTTGGCCTCTGACCTCCACATATGTGCACACTCACACACACAAAATGAATGAATGTAGTAAAACATGTTAACATCTATTCTGGGGCTAGAGGTATAGCTCAATGGTAATGTTGACTAGCAAGTGTTAAGGCATCTCAAAGAAAGCCCACTCCCAAACCAACACCAAATCTTTACCTTAAAGAACAATAAATTAAACCCAAGAAGAAATAAAATGGAGAACAGGAGAAAAAATTTACCAACCTAAAAGCTACTTCTCTTCAAAGACCACTAAACTGCAAATGCATTAGCTGGGTATCGAGAAGAGAGGGGCACAGGACTAACCACAGGAAAGAGTGAAGAGACATCACTACAGATCCCAGGTGTTAGAAAGGTAATAATGGAACGTGTGTCTTGGAGTTTTACTAAAACACTCCCACAATTAAAGAAATTTAATAATCAATAATAATGACCTTTGAAGTCAGAAAGCTTCAGGCCCAGGTGAATTTACTAGCTAAATCTATCAAACATCTAAAGAGAATATAAAAGGATAGAAAAACTGCAGGCCAGTATCTCTCATGAACACAGATGTAAAAATTCTTAACGATGTATTAGCAAATTGATTCCAATAATGTATAAAAACAACTTATATCACAATCAGATATGCAAGGCTGGTTCAACATCTGAAAATCAATTCATACAGCTGTGTGTGGTGGCTTGCACCTGTAATCCAAGCACTTGGGAGCTAAGGCAAGAGAATCCAAAGTTTGAGATTAGTCAGCAATCCTAAATTAGTTCTGAATCCAGTCTGTCAAAAAACCAAATGTACAAACTCAATTGATGTAACCACAAATCATGTTATCAGGCTAAAAAGGAAAAACCATATGATCATTTACAACATTCACAAAAATAATGAAGTTGAATGTTTCTAAATGGTGCATTTTTTTGAACCATAATACCGAAAACCAACAACTGGCATTACCAGAGCTTTAGGACAGGTTCAAGTACTTCCTGTATTGGAGAAGGGCTAAAATTAAATGGTGGTTGATGGTTGGCTAAGAAGCAGGCTGAAGCAGGTTGTCACTAACGACTCAAAGTGCTTCAGTAACTCAAATCCACCGTCTACATAGGGACTGCTGAGGGCTGACATCAGTGTCTTAGAGACAGAAGGCTGAAGCCAAACAAGCACGGATATGAGAAATCTCATCCAGGAGAAATCTCATCCACGAAAAGGAAGCATTTAGGAAATAGAGTTTCACTTTTTACTTCATGAAAACAACCTGGCACACTGTTTTATAGGTAACTACATATAAATTTGTTTCTTGGTGGGTTAGAAGGTTTATTATACAACAATTCACATTGCTGTGTAAGTGTTTTATCATAACAGGAAACTATTCCATGGAAGGGGAGAATAGCCCAAACAGCAAATCTACAGATGTAAACAGATCAGCGCCTGCCTTCCCCTTGGAACTAATCGGTGAACGAAAGCTCAAGGGTGAGGAGTTTCTTTTTGGGGTGGTAAAAATGTCCTAAAATTGACTGCTATGGATACACAACTCTGCAAATGAATTCAAAACTGCAGAACTGAGGCTGGGCGGTACATGACTTTAATCCCAGTGCTCAGGAGGCAGAGGCAGGCAGATCTTTGTGAGTTTGAGGCCAGCCTGGTCTACAAAGAAGTTCTAGGGAATCAAGACTATATAGACAAACCCACAGAATTGAACTGTTCATTTGAAATTATAGCTCAACAAAGTTGATGAAAAAACTTTTGAAATTTTCCACTCTACTTTGTCAAAAGACGTTTAATTGTAATATTCATTAAAAGTTAAGAGTCAGTAGTAAAAATAAAGGTGACAGGGCTAGGGATACAGCTTCAGATGGTACAGTGTTTCCCAGTATGCATGAAGCCCTGAGTTTGATCCTTAGAACTGCATACACCAGCCTATAATCCCAGCACTCAGGAGGTGGAAGCAGAAGGATCAGAGTTCAAGGAAATCCTTGGCTACATATTGAGGTAAAGCCAGGCTCGGGCCACATGACACATTGTTAGGAAAAAAAAAAAAAAAGCTACCCAGTATAGAAAAGACATGTGGGCTGCCATTTAATTATACTGTAGGAAAGCTATTCTATAAAAATTCATTCACGGTTGAAGCTTACAAGTTTTGGAGGTAATTTTGATGTGTCTGGAGTGGATAGAAACTTACAAACTTAAGATGATCTTATCAGCAGAAAAGATATTCTAAACCAGCTTAGCCCAAAGAAGCATTTTGATTGCCTAATTTAACTCTGTAAAGGAGAAGTAAATCTTATAGCTGGTCTCTGTAAACCTCACAGCTGGAATAGTCTAACAGCACCTTGCAGTTTCCAGTGATCAAAGTAAGTTACTTTATATACTATACTAAGAATTTCATAATAGAAATAATGTAACACCAGGGGGTGTGGTTATCATGAAATAATTACACTCCTGGGAGATTACAGGCACAAGGCTGTACCCCAGGGGTGTGATTATCCCATGATAACCACATCCACTGAAATTGCCTTATTGCAAAAATAATCTCTATTCACTGGCAGGACATTATTCAATAGGTGATTTTTTTTTAAATGAAAAGACGTTTTTAGCTTGAATCAGCAAGTGGATTAGGAAATTGGTCAGTTTATTTTTTACTGCATTCAAATTCAGAATACACTGCCATTGTTTGCTTTCCTATTTGATACAACAGTGTTTTGATTTTGTTTTTGAGAAGCTTTTAAGAGTTCCTATTAGCTTTCATTAAGGGCTAGTGTTAAACTCAGGTCGGACTTTGAAGATGTTGTTAATGGAGCAACATGATTTAAAATACCTGATCCCCTATGTATAATTTTAATTCTTCTAAAACAATGTTCATTAAAAAATTTGAAAAGTGATTTACTTTCACTGTTGGAGATACAGATAAGTAAAAATATGGGGCAAAGTATCGTAGGCAATCCTACCAGTCAAACAAAAGCACTTTGAACATTTTGGTCTACTTCCTTCCAATACCTTTTCTAAATTATGTGCTTCACTCCAAGTCTACCTAAAGATAAAGAGAAACACAAGTCTAACTACTGCTTAATTAATTAATTGATAAAGTGCTGTGTACTGGAGCTCAGGGCCTCGTGCATTGTAAACAAAGCCTCTACCACTGAGCTCTGGTCTTAATGTGTTATAACTGGTCTTTTTATTTGATCAAATGTTGTAAACAACATCCATATCACTAAGGAATTTTCCTATCATCTTATTTATTTATTGAGACAGGTCTCACTGTGCATCCCTGGTTGAAATCTGATTCTCTCTTAAGTACAGAGATCAGAAGTATGCACCACCAAGCCAGGTTTCTTCCTATCATTTTAATTGCTGCACAGTTAAGTATGCCATGGTAACAATGTTCATACTTATTCATTTAATACCTTTCCATTAGAAGTCAGGCATTTTTTGTCCTTTAACAACATATCCATGATTACTTCCTTAGAACAAAAATTTATAACTTTTATAAGTTCCACAATTTAAGCAAACAGAAATAAGCACTATCCTGTTGAATCTCAATTATTCTTATGTTTAAGCAGATAGTTCTCAATCTTGACGGTGCATCTGATTTAGATCAGGACTTCAAGAATCTCACTATATAGTTCAATCTTCCTGCCTCAGCTTCTCAAGGACTGGCATTAATCTAGTCATGCCTGACTACATTAGGAACTTGCATTAGCTCATATAAAAGCAGCACAGATGGTAAAATGTACTGGTCTATTTTTATCTTCATTTAATCACAGAGTTCAGCGCCTTCAGACACTCTTAGTGTACATGATATAAAGAATCAAAATCCCTATGTCTTTATTTGTACTTTTCTTGTACTTATATCTTGTCAATCTGGAAGGAAAAACTGCAAATGGAAATTTCCCTAACACCGTATTTCTACAAAGACTGAGACAAGAATTAGTTCAGTCTGCTACCCATTTCTCATCATGAACACAGCCTTTACAACACACTAGTAACTGAGCTCTCTTTAGCTATTCCAATAACTTATTTTGAAATTAAGTTTAATATGGGAATATAAAGGAAAACATTAGTGGTCAGAAGACCATCATATGACATTCAATATTTGAGAGGCTCAAATTTTAAGCTTCTTTTCTAATTTTAATTCATCATATATTTAATATAAATTAAAATCGCCTATAATCTTACAAATTAACTTATCGACTATTTCCTTCTCCCTGTATCCTTCTAGTTCTGACATGCCTTGTTCTATATTAGAATCATAGTCCAGATTCAATCAGTGCACCTTAGCTTATCTAACATACTAACTAACAGTTTATTCTGCCTACTTCCCTAGTACTAGATTAGGTTACAAGTGAAAATGAGACATACTGAAAATACGCCCCCTTTTTAAAGCTCCTTCAGTATAACTTTCATTTTCCTTTAAACTATTTCCCTTCCCAAACAAACAAGCAACATGCAGAGAAGCACTATGCTGAAACATCAATTCTGCTTGTAACAGTTTTCCCATATCCGGATCACAAGTATCACTGAGCATGCATAGAGGACTTCCCTCTGCATGCTCTCATTATGGAACATTCTATGATGGGACATGGAAGTTAGAATTAAAATATATACTTACTTATCTGTGTATGTGTACGCGCACATGTGTGCCTGAGTGTGGTCTATCTATGGGCATCATGTTATATGTATGACAGTGAAGGTCATAAGATGGCACTGGGTCCCATGGACACGGAGTTACAGGCAATTGTGAGCCACTATGTGGGTGCTAGGAAGCCAACCCTTGTCTTCTGGTGAGTGCTCTGAACTGCTGAGCCACCTCTCCAGGCCCAGAAAGTTAGTATTTATACAGGCTGCAGCATGAATGGCCAACCCACTTTTTGTGAGAGCCATTTATATCTGAGACTAATCATCTAAAGTGATCCAAGTTAATTTTTTTGTGCTTGTGTTTTATTTCTGGTCTTTTATGCTTTGGTCAAGCTTTCCCCAACACAAGATCTGCCTTACCTAAGTCATTTTCTCTTAGGCAGATTCATAGACAGTCAGGTGTTCCTGGCTAGACTGGAAACTTGGAGCTATTGTCTATGTTCTCATGTGACATGTTAATATTTTAATTAAACTGTATGGGTACAACATGTTATCATCTGTAAGTTAAAATACAAAGTTCAAAATAAAATTTACTGGCTTATGTGGACAATGCTAAATACGAAGTTCCGAGATAATTATTTGAAAAAGAAAACAATAAACTACAGTCTTAAAAGAATTAGCTTTTTCCAGGCAGTGGTGATACACTCCTTCAATCCCAGCACTTGAGAGGCAGAGGCAGGCAGATCTCTGTGAGTTTGAGGCCAGCCTGGTCTACAAAGCAAGGTCCAGGACAGCCAAGGCTACACAGAGAAATCCTGTCTCAAAAAACCAAAAATTAATTAATTAATTTTCAAAGGTAGGCATGTGGCTCAGCCTGTAATCCTAGCACTGAGGCAGGAGGACTACCACAAGTTTGAGGCCAGCCTGGGCTAAACTTATATGGCAAAACTATCTCAACACTGGCCACCACCACAGTAATTAATTTTCAAATAGAACATGTGCTCTACCAAGGAGCTACATGACCATCCCTGGACATATGTCAGATCAATGTTTATCTCACTAACTCTTACTTTAACATTTGGGTTGCTTCTACTCTTAAACACTAGTGTTTTGCCCACTAAGACATCTCCCTGGCCCCGTTCTTAAGGCTCTTTTTTATACATACTTTCAAATGGCCCTCTAGGAAGGCTGTTTATCAAGTGTTTATTTTACCACTACTCTAATACTCGGTATAAAGCAGCTTTAAATTATATAGAAGTAAGAGAACAAGGAGGAGGAAAAGCAGTTTAACAGTTATTTTAAAAAAAGATGGAAATCAAAGTTATACTACCAGCCTTTTTCATTTGTTTGTTTTTGAGACAGGTTCTCTCTATGTAGCCTTGCCTGTCCTGGAACTCTCTATGTAGACCAGGCTAGCCTCAAACACACAGAGATTCACCTGCCTCCTGAGTTTTGAGATTAAAGGTGTGCACCACACACCTGGGTTATCCTTATTTTTAAAATCAGGAGCTGAAAGTCATGTAAGTAATGTGACTTGCTTAAGTTTATTGAGTTAAGTATGTTATTTTCACTGTGATCTACTGCGAGTTGGGCTTTGATTAGTGGTCTGTCTCAATGAAATACTAAAACGGTTCTAATGAATTTAAATGAAAGCTTTTCAGTTTTTTTCATAAAAAGAACCAAGATGATAGCTATACTCCAAATCAAATCAAATTTTCTTAAGTAGAAAGCAATATGCAGAAGGTAAATAATTTTCAAGTAAAAGTCAACTTACTGTGGTAGTTTGAATGTAATTGCCCATTAAACTCATAGGGAGTGGCACTATTAGGAGGTGTGGCCTTGTTGAAGTAGGTGTGGCCCTATTGGAGGAAGTGTGTCACTGTGGGGGGATTTGAGGTCTCCCATGTTCAAGTTAGGCCTAATTTAGTCCACTTCCTATTGACTTCAGAAAAGAAGTAGCTCCTTCTCCAGCCATGAAGATAATGGACTAAACTTCTGAATCTGTAAGCCACCCAATTAAATGTTTTCCTTTATAAGAGTTGTCATGGTCAAGGTGTCTCTTCACAGCAACAGAAGCCCTAACTAAGACACTTACCATGTTTAATGGCTTCAATGACTTAGTTTTAAGGTTTCATCTCTCAACTAAAGAGAAATGAAGTTTTCAGTCCAGTCTAGTTTTACAATTCAGGAGAATCTAAATTTAAGAACCACTTCTTGGGACTAAAGAGATGGTTTAGTGGTTAAGAGCACTGGTTGTTCTTCCATAGGACTCTGGTTTGATTCTCAGCACTCACATGGCAGCTCACAACTGTTGGTAACTCCAGTTCTATAGGATCTGATGCCCTCTTCTGGACTCTGCAGGCACTGCATGCACATGCTGCACAGATATACATGCAGGCAAAACAGCCATACACATAAAAATAAATAAATTTTTAGAGAAAAAAAAAAAAAAAGAACCACTTCTTAGGCTGGAGAGATGGTTCAGTGAATAGTGTTTCCTGTACAGGTGTGAGGCTCAGCATCCAGATCCCCAGAAGCCATGCAAAGTCAGGTACAGCAGCATTCATCTATGACCTAGTTGTGGTGGTCTGAACAAAAAAAAGCCCCCATACGCTCATATATTTAAATATGAGGTCCCCAGCTGGTGGAACTGTTCAGGAAGGGTTAGGAGGTGTGGCATTGTTGGAGGAGGTGTCAAGGGGGTAGGCTTTCCTAGTTAGCTTTCTCTCTGTCTCCTACTTGCAGACAAGGATGAAAGCTCTCAGCTACTGCCTTGGCACTATGCATTCCTGCCTGCGTGCTGCCATGCTCCTCGATGTAGTGGTCATGGACTCCAACATTCTGAAATTGTAAGCCCAAATAAACTCTTTCTTCTATAAGTTCCCTTGGTAATGGAGTCTCTTCACAGCAATAGGAAAGTACAAGATAAAAGTAGAGACAGGAGACTGCCTGGAAGCTCATGAACTAGTGATCCTGGAACATGCAGCATCCAACAAGGATAACTTGTCTCAAACAAGGGGGAAGGCAAGGACTGGATGACACCAGAGGCTGTCTTTTGGCTTCCACATCTGCACACTGGCTTGCATTCCCCCTGGCATTTACACATTTGCATTTGTATACACAAATGTGTACACATACTTGCATTATTAACATATGCATGCACATTCATACACATACAGACACACACACACACACACACACACACACACACACTATTTCTTCTCCTAATTTCAGGCTACTAACATGATAATCAATATTTAATGTGTCTGACTTTAAAATCAAAATTAGTGGGGCTGGAGAGATGACTCAGTAGTTGAGTACTTCCTGCCCTTCCAGAGGACCCATTTGGTTCCTAGCATCCATGTCACAACCACCTGTGATGCCAACTCCAGCTAACTTGATACTCTCTTTTAGCCTCCTTGGCCATCTGCATAGGAGTGTGCATGTGCCATGTACACCACGTAATAAAAGTATTTTAAAAAGGGCGGTGGTGGTGCACACCTTTAATTCCATCACTTAGGAGGCAGACAGATTTCTATGAGTTCAAGACCAGCCTGGTCTACATAGTGTGTTCCAGGTCAGCCAGGGATGCATAGTCAGACCCTGTCTCCAGACAGCTATAATCTTAGCACTCAAGAGGTAGAGGATGAGGATCAGGAGTTCAAGGCCATCTTTGGCTACATAGTGAGTTTGGGACCAGCTTGGCTTTTATGGGACCTTCTTTTAAATAAACAAACAAACAATAAACAAATAAAGTTCACAGAAACTTGGCTAGAAAAATTAATGTCTATTTTAGAGCATTCAAATTTAACATAGATAATGAAGAGTTTCCCACTTTTTGGGGGGAAGGCAAGAAGGAGAGTGGGATGCTAGGGACTGAACCCAAGACCTCATACGCACTTGACAAGCAAAGAGATCTACCACTGAGTTACACCTTTAGCTCTATCATCCTATTTTGGGAATGTGTCTTAGTCCACAAAAATTAAACTCAAGTATAACAAAAGAGTTCAGTTTAAATAAAAACGTTATTTTATCTTTCTTTCTTTGACAAAATTTTGTCTAATGCTTACCTGAGCCATCAGTAGGAACAGAACTTGCATTGATTCCAGAAAGACCAAACAAGGGACATTCTCGATCTGTGTTCACATGACCCCACTTGTGACATTTAATACACCTGACATTTCGAACCTGAGAAATAAACAGTATTTTGATTCTCAAATACCAATAGCCTAACATTCAACTTAGCATTTTTATTTAGCCTCCCCACTCCTTTTTCTTTTTTGAGACAGGGCCTCACTATGTAGCCCTGGATGGTCTGGAACTTACTATGTAGATCAGGTTGGCCTTGAACTCAGAGATCCACCCGCTTCTGCTTCTAGAATATTGGGATTGAAACTTACACCACCATACTTGGCTAAGTTCCTTTTTAAAAAGATCTCCAGGAAAAGAGTTTGTAAATATGATGGGTATGTCAATACGAATACTAAACTCTTCTACAAATTTGCCTAAAATCCAAGGTCAATCCTATCTGTGCCTCCTACAATAAAACAATGCCATCCAAAAAGAAATGGTAAGATATCACAAAGAATTATGTCACGGTTTAATTACAGGTTCCCTAATTCTAATACATTCACCTAGTATCCACTCCCCTGCTTTATATATAGGGTCTCTCTCTGTACAGCTCAGGCTGAGCTTCCAATCTTCTTGCCTCGCCTCTACCTTTCATAAGTTGGAAATCCAGGCCTGTGCTACCACACAGGTACATTTCTCTGACTGAAGGCAGGCCCTCACAACACACTGTCAAAGTGCTTTTTCACTGAGCTAGTCTCTCTAGCCCTCAAGTTTCACATTTCTTAACCATGGGTTAGCAAATGTACTCTGTGAAGTAAGAACAGTATTTTAATGCCGGGCGGTGGTGCATGCCTTTAATCCCAGCACTCAGGAGGCGGATATCTGTGAGTTCGAGGCCAGCCTGGGCTATAGAGCAAAATCCAAGACAGGCTCCAAAATTACACAGAGAAACCCTGTCTTGAAAAAACAAAAAACCAGTATTTTAAGTTTTTCATCTTAAGTGTGTGTCTTCTGCACCTACTTGGCTGCTGTTGTGACAGGAGATTTGTCAGAAGAGCTGCCACACAACGCACAGGTGACTACAGCAATGTCTTTCACAAGGATCAGCCTTGGAGGGACAGTTGACTGTTTCTAAATCAGTAACATTTTAACATCTTTTCTTGACCTCGAGTTAGTTTTCCAGATTGTTTGAAAACTGTATTGACCACATCATTATACCTTCACTTAACTCAATTCTCATCTTCCATCTGCTTACTACATTTCATATTTTCTCCTCATTCCTATCATTTGATATAAATATAAACTACAAAGTTGTTTTAGCTTAAACACTGTGATGCTAACCTTGGCCTGGCAACCTGACTACATCTGGAATCAACTAAAACCCAAGCTGCTGGACACTCCAGTGTGGTGGTTTGAAAGAAAATGGTCCCCAGAGGCTCACAGGGAGTGATGCTTAGGAGGTGTGGCCTTCCTGGAGTAGGTGTGGCCCTGTTGGAGGAAGTGTGTCACTGGGGGCAGGCTTTGAGGTTTTAGATGCTCAATCTAGATCCACTCACTGTCTCTTCCTGATGCCTGGGGATCCAGATGTAGAACTCTCAGCTACTTCCCCAGCACCATGTCTGCCTGCATGCCACCATGTTCCTGCCATGATGATACTGGACTAAACCTCTGACCTGTAAGCCAGCCCCAATTAAATGTTTTCCTTATAAGGGTTACCTTGGTCACGGTGTCTCTTCACAGCAATAGGACCCAACCTAAGACACTCCTGTGAGGGATTTTCTTGGTCAGTTATTAAACCTGGCCACACCTCTTGGTGACAGCCCACATAAACAGAACTCAAAGAAGGAAGCTTCACTTTCTACCTGCTTGCTCTCTCTCACTGGCAAGTTTAAGTTTCTCTATCTCTCCTGTTGCTGCTGGTATTAAATCCAACTTCTTCAAGACTCCGACACAGACTAAAGAGCAGCAGCTCTGCAGGAATCCTCCAGGACTGCAGAGACGTCCAGCCCCGTGGACTGAGCAGCTACTGGATTCTCAGCCGTCCCACTGTGCGCCAGCCACTGCTGTGCTGCCTGAAGCACATCCTCAAGGCCAGCATAACACATGCCCTTGATATACAAATTCACCTCATCAGTTCTGCTCCTTTAGAGAACTAATATAAACATCTTCTGGAAAACAATGTAGAGATATATGTACTAAATAAAAATTATTCTTAAAGAGTAAAATACATGTCACTTGCCTGAATACCAAAGGGCTGATCTCTGATGTTCATGTCATCTTTGGCATATCTATTAAGTACAAATAAAATGTATTAAGAACAACTTAATAAATTCAATGGCAGTTAACCTGAAAACAAATTTATTGTTCTTACAACAAAAAATACATTACTACTATGGAAATATACAACCAGCATCAATTTTTAAGTGTCTATCTCAGTGGTTTCCAGCATTCCCAATGTGCTGACCCCAGCCATAAAACTCTCTTCGCTGCTACTTCGTAACTGTAATTTTGCTACTGTTACTAATCCTAATGTAAATATCTGTGGTTTTGATGGTCTTTTGGAGGTTACAACTTACAGGTTGAGAACCACTGGTCTACATAACCTGATAATGTACAGTTTTAAAAAGTGACCAAGTCCATAAATCAAGGCTGGATGAAGCATACGGCTGTCTGAGGTGAATCCCATTAGTTATTTGCCCTGTTAAATGATCCCTCAGGCAAGAAGGTCAGCAGACAACGATACACATTTTCTCCGAGTAACAAACCAGTGCTTACTTTTCTCTTGGAGCACCTTTCTGCCATTCAAACTTGTATTCTGTCTCTCCTTCCGTTTCTTCTTTCTACAGGAGTTAGTAAAAATTCTTTAATTTCCCATAAAATCGCAATCAACCATAAATCAATTCAAAAAGAGAAGAGCACTCACCTCTTTGTTTTCTTGATTGCATATTCAAAGCACAGGAGGAAGCAAGACAAGTTAGCAACGTCAGTGGAAAAGTCTACTATTATTTATTACGCTGTATTACTTAACTGTACCCTGCAAGAATTAACTGGTTTTTCTTTCTTCACAAGATAAAACTCCAGATCACTGAAGGATAAAATACAACCTTGCACTCGACTTCAGAATAGGCATGCTCATAATTTTTAAGCTTTTATGTTTCAAATGGACTTTCCATTTAAAAAATGCATTTAATAAGGACTACATATATATCCATTATTAAAGGATAAATATCCTTTTGTAATATTGAGGACATAAGCTACTACAATAGGAAAGTATTTTGTGAGCCGGGCAGTGGTGGTGCATGCCTTTAATCCCAGCACTTGGGAGGCAGAGGCAGGTAGATCTCTGTGAGCTGGAGGTCTACAAAGCAAGTTCCCGGATAGCCAGGACTGTTACACAGAGAAACCCTGTCTCGAAAAACCGGAAAAAAAAAAAAAAAAAAGTATTTTGTGTTGATCCTTCCGTGTTGATGACAGCATTGGAGCTGCTACCATCAGAGTAACAGCAATAGGAAAGACAAAGAATAACCCTTAAATACTGACTGCTCTTCTCAACCTTCAGACATAACCACACCAGAGCTTAAAGGAAAAAAGGCAAGTACCTTTTTTAACTCCTGGTGGGGCCTCATACATGAAATTCAGGCCATTCTTTACACGCTCATCTCCCATAAGCAATCTAAATGAAATAAACAGAACAATTTGAAATAAAAGGAAGACCATGATAGCATACCATCACTCAAAGAATAACCCTAAAGGAATTAAGACATTTTTATTAGAAACAAAGCCCCAAAGTGCGGCCTTACTAGAGACTTGCTGTAAATCTGAGCCTCCCTTCTTCTCTCTAGCTCTCCCAGTAAAACAGGAAAAAAGATGATGTGGTTACTCTTGTAGAATTATTTTTAAAAACTGTGAAATGCTGCTGAAATAGTTAAGTTTTGAAATTCTATGTGCCATCAGGTATTTTGGTGCCACAACCTTTTCTTTTTAAAGTGATTTGAGATCTTATTTTCTTGGTTTTTCCAGACAGGGTTTGTCTTGGTACCCCTGGCTGTCCTCGAACTCGATGTGTAGACCAGGCTGGCCTCGAACTCAGACTCAGAGATCCACCTACCTCTGCCTCCTGGGTGCTGGGCTTAAAAGGTGTGCACCACCACCACCACCACCACCACCAGCAGCAGCTATCTTAGTATTTTTGATTGTGTGTGTGTGTGTGTGTGTGTGTGTGTGTGTGAGAGAGAGAGAGAGAGAGAGAGAGAGAGAGAGAGAGAGACAGAGACAGAGACAGAGACAGAGAGAGAGAAAGCCCGTGGAAGCAAGGGGCTGAAGTGGGGTGTTTTTCTCAACCATGCACTTATTTTTAATTCATTATTGTGTGTGTCAAAGGACAACTTCGTGCAGACAGTTCTCTGCTTCTAGCCCTATGCTGGTCTCAGGGATGGGATTCACCTTTACTTGTCTGGCCAGCCCTCCACCTTATTTTTCAGACAAGGGCTCTCACCTGGGGCTCACTGACTAGACTACACTAGCTAGCCAGCAAGCCCCAGGACCTTCCTGTGTCTGCCTCTGGAGCACCGGGGTCCCAGATAAGTAGCAGACATCTGGCTTTTTATGTGGGGACTTGGAATGCAGGCTCAGGCCCACCGCATACCTTCATGATAAACACTTTACAAACTGAGCTAACTTCCCAGCCACAAAAACTAAGTTTTTAATGAGAACAAGGGAAAAAAAGTCTACAATAGCTAATAAGATGAAGCCAGAGATGACTATTCCTAAAAAACAAACAAAACACCTTAGGTAGTGACTGAAACTTCCTGCTACAGGCTCTGTGGTGTGCAGCATGTTGCTGTTGTACTTCTTAAGGAAAAGGTCCACAACAAACAGTATGGCTACACTGTAAAATCCAAGTTAAGTATTAGAAAAAGCTAAAGTTTAAGTATGAAATGTCTTTGTATTTGGAAATGGCAATCACAAAGGAAATGCTACATTACTGTATGTAATTCTCATTTTTTTCTCTATTGGAGTCTATACTCCCCCCACCCTCCAAGCCCCCCCAATAAAAAGGAAAGAAAAAAAAACCAAACAAAACAGAAAGACATATAAATATATATCTTTATTGTGGAACATTATTCTTTAATTAAAAGGAACATATACTAACGTATGCAGTGGATGAACTTCAAAAACATGCTAAATGAAGCAGGGCAGCGGCAGTGGTGGCGCACGCCTTTAATCCCATCACTCAGGAGGCAGAGGCAGGCGGATCTCTGTGAGTTTGAGGCCAGCCTGGGCTACAGATCGAGATTCAAGACAGGCAGCAAAACTATGCAGAGAAACCTTGCCTCGAAAAACCAAAAGAAAAAAATATGGTAAATGAAAGAAATCAGGGGCCAGTAACACAGATCAGTGGCCAGTTGTCTCCACCCAAGCTTGCTGACCTGAGTTCAATCCATGGAACCCACCCACACAGTGAAAAGAGAGAACTGCCTCCTACCAAGTAGCCCTCATATGCTCCCTATATAGATACATATACAAATAACATTTTTAAAAATTAAAAAAATTAACCAATCACAAAAGACCATTTGATCATCTGCCATGTGTCCACAATTCTAAACAATTCATAGGTAGAAAGTGAAATGGTGACTCCCTGTGAGAGGCAGAAACGGGATAAATTAGGAAATGGGGAACGGCTACAAATGAACACACTTCCTTCTCAGGTGATGAAATGTTTTGAAATTCGTTATGGTGATAGCTTAGCAACACTAAACAAACTTAAAACCTAGGTATATTTTAAACAAATCTGTAAATTTGTCTTAACACCATTTAAAAGTTGTAAATCAAGTACATGAAAAGCTGAGCTTCACTAGACATCAAGAAATACAAATTAAAACTACAACAAGCCACCACTTCATACTTATCAGCACGGTCATTAATAAATGAGCTGAGATGTAACTCAGTTGGTAGAGTGCTGGCCTGGCACACAGGAAGTCTCGTGTTTGATTCCTAGCATCACATGCACCAGGTACAGTAGCACATGCCAGCACTTGGGAGTTTTAGGTCATCCTCAACTACATAGGGAGTTCAAGACCAGCTTAGGCTATGGGAAATTGTGATGGTTCTTTAAAAAGCTAACCAGAGAATTACCTTAGGATCTAACAATCCTACTCCTGAGCACATAAACAAAGCAACTGAAATTAGTCTTGAACAGATACCTATATGCCAATGTTAACAGTGCGATCCAATTATCCATAAACTGATGAATGTCTCAAGTTTCAAATATAAATGTTTCAAAAATAAATGTTGCTTCAGAGTACAGTCCATATAACAAAACACCACTCCTAAGTCAATTAACCAAATACAAGTACAATGAGAATAACTAAAAAGCAGGTGCCATTCTAGAAGAAGCCAATGAATGGACTCTAGCCACAGCACACAGGTCAAAGACACCCGGCTTCTCTTCTAAGTGTCCTGAGCATACTTTCACTCCAATGTATTAAAGAGAAACCTTTCTAATCAGGCTCAAGAGTTAACATGAAGTGTTTATTATTTCTGCAAGCTCTGCCTCATTTAGGATTTGCTCACAGTCTGGATGAGTCAAATGAAGCTGTGCTTTATGTGAATAGGTAAATTTGGAAAAGGTGACCATATATAATTATGGGAGAGGAGCTAGCTCAGTAAGTGATTATTCCCGTGCAACTGATTATTCTAAAATCACTAATAACGTGGCACTTACCTGTTATCATATGACTCTTGTTCTTTAAGGTACTGTTGCATTAATTCTTCTTGTTTCTTTTTATCATATGATATTTTCTGTTCTGCCATCCATACCTACATTAGTGAAACAATATAATTCAACAACTGGATTAAATAAGGAGTCTGTTTTGTGTACATGCATGTGTATAGGGAGTCCAGGGTTTGAAACAAACTATCTTCTTCAGTCACTTTCCATTTTACTTACTGAGGCAGGGTCTCCCACTGAACCCAGAGTTCAACAATTCCATCAGTCTAGCTACCAGCTGGCACGGAGGATCTCCTGTCTTCATCCCCTGAAGGCTAGGATTACAAATGGGCTACCATGCCAACCTGGCTTTTATGTGGGTGCTGGGGACCCAAACTCTGACCTCACACTTATCCATCAAGTGTTTCATCCACTAAGCCATCTTGATAGCCCCAGAAGCTTGCTTCTATAACGAACTACACTTAGTTAGCCAGGCGTGTTGGCTCATGTCTGTAATCCCAGAACTCAGGAGGCTGAGGTAGGAATACTAAGAGTTCCAGGACAGCCAGCTTGTCTGAAAACAAGCCCCCTCACCTACAAAAACCAGAAAACTTACCATGTATCTCAAGTTTTAGATTTTACAGTTATTTAACTAGTCTCAACTGCTCAAGAACTTTTATTACATTAACTGAAAAAAAAATAAAACACGGGTCCATTGCCAAAGTGCTCATGATTCTTCTGCACATTATAAACTATTTTATGACTTAAAAAGGAGAAATGGAAGTCAAGTGCAGTGGCTTACACCTGGAATCTCAGCATTTGGGAGGCAGAAACAGGAGGATCAGGAGTTCAGGGCCATCTTCCCTGGATAGCAAGTTTGAAGCCAGCCTAGACTACAGGAGACCCTGCCTCAAAAAAGAGGCCATGAAATGTGTAAAAGACACGTGGGGAATAGGATTATGTACAAAATAAACAGAATAAGACTTTGGGGGTCAGGGGTCAAGGGGTAAGGCAGAGATGGAAAGACCTAGTTAAGTTCTTTTTTTTTTGGAAAGTGACTTAAAAATTAAGTAACAAGTCTTTAACCCCAGCACTCAGGAGGCAGAGGCAAGCAGATTTCTGTAAGTTCAAGAACAGCCTGGTCTACAGAGTGAGTTCCAAGACAGCCGTGTCTACACAAAGAAACCCTGTCTTGAAAAAAAAAAATTAAATAACTATATTCGCAGATAACCAGTGTTAGCACTTCTTGTATTCTTCCACAGATATTGTAATGTACATGTATGCTCATATATACATAACATTCTTTACATGCATGGTAACATACAGGACCCACAACTGGCTTAGAAACAGCTAAAAGCTTAATATAGTCTCACAAGCTTGTGTACTTTTGATCACTTTTCGTGATGCACAGTGCTAAGCCTTTCCCGTTTCTATTCTTTCCCCATACTATCTCATTTAATCTTCCTAACAATTTTACACATCAGGGCACCTGACACTGTCACCCTTATTTAGTAGAGTAGGCGGCTAACGATCAGGACATGAAATATTTTGTGCGAGGCCTCGGGGCTAAATGTGACTGTACTGAACTAAGAAGAATCCTGCTCTGACTCCAAAGCTCAGACACTCTCCGTCGCCATTCTTTCGCGCTGTAATTCCCGCCTCGGTCCAGTGTCCAGTCCTTGGTTGACCTGTACTTTTTTAAAAACGCTGAACTTGAATGCGGCCATCGGACACCACACTGCTGGACGGAGATGTGGGGCTAGAGAGTGAAGGCAGGGGCGGCGTTCTCTCGGAAGATCTCCGTGAGGCAGCGAGGCTTGCCACAGGGAAGCAGAGCTCACGGGGCTGGTCTTAGGGCTCTAGGAGACGGACCGGACCGGCCGAAGGCAGTGTTGCCGAGCCACGGCGTCGGTCTCCACACTGACTGACAGGGCTGGACTGTGGGGACCACTCGGTTGGTGGCGTTAGCCGGGAGGAAGGGGCGACGCCTCCGGGCCCGCAGAGGTGGCCACGCCTGTCCCGGGACCCAGCCCATCGCTGCCCTCTCCGGACCCCTTCCCTCACCTTCTTGATGTTGGATTTGGACGCCGGATGGAAGTCCTTTTTGCACATGAAATTGGCGAACGACTTCCCCATCTTGGAGTCGCAGATGGAGAAGCCCGGCGCTAGGTCTGGGAGGGACGTAAACAAACTCCGGGAACGTCACAGGAACTGTAAGGCGAGCCGGGGAGAGAACTTCCGAGGTCCAAGGGGACTACTTCCGACGATTAGCTCCCGGGCCCGCCCCTTCGTTTCCGGCGAGTGCTTTTGGTAGCGGCGGAGGCTGACCCGTCGTCCGCGCGTGCGCAGCTGGCGGTAAGCGCGGGGAGCCGACTGTGCGCGAGCGTGGCTGTCGGCGGGGTCGCGGGCCGCCGTGGCCGCCGAGGGCTCTGCTGCGGCAGCCAGCTTCGCCCCGAGCGCAGGCTTCGGGAGCGGGCGAGGTCTGGAAGTTCGAGCCCAGCACTTCCTGGCAACGCCGACTCCAGTGGCAAAAACTTTTTTTTTTTTTTTTTTCCAGCGCAGTTCCCATGTAGTTTATGGAGACAGGAAGCCTCGTGCCGACTGTAGGACGTTTGTGAGACTCAAAAGATCAGTGTTGCCTAAAGCACCGGAATAGACTGTTAGCGCCTCAAGAACCGGGGCTCTTCACTTCCAGTTGTTATTATTAATTATGGGGTTTTTTTTTTTGTTTGTTTTTTTGAGACAGAGTCTCACTATCGAGCATTCATTGGCTGTCCTTGAACTAAGTAGATCAGGCTGGCCTCGAACTCATAGATCCTCCCTGCCTCTGCCTCCCGAGAGCTGGGTGGGAATTAAAGCGTGAGCCACTAGACCCGCTTCCTTCGGTTATTTCCAGCTATGCAGAAAGATGTTCAACAAGCGCCGTGAATGATAAAAACACGTTAGGGCCAAGGGCTTTCCTCCCTGGGTGCTGTTATCTTAGTTGCTGCCGCTATGCCGGTTACTGTGCCTCTCAACTGCGGCTTGATGGCCCTACGGTTTGGTATGGGTATGGCCGTTAATCCACTGACCTCTAGCAAGGATAAGAATAAGCCAGCTTAAAACAGGTGACAGTTTTCGTGTGAGGATCGAGTGTGTTCCAGGTAATTTTGTGACAATTTTGTCTTATTTGTGACACGGTCCATATAACCCTCAAACTTGGATTACAGGCGTGCACCACCAAGCTGGGCTTTCACCTTCAGCGTCACGCTGAATCAATCCTCAAAATAGCACTACTAGGTGGTATTGATTTTATTTTACTGATGAGCCTGGAAGAAAAGAGGAAGAGAATCAATAGCTTGCCTGAGTTATGTGTTGGGGTAGCTAACTTTGGAGCTCTGTAAATGGGAGATCAAAACTTTCAGAGAGGAGACAGAAAAGAAGAACAGTGGTCACTTCTTCCCATCTTTGAGAACAGAAGAACCTTTACAGTGTTTCGTGGTGAACTCATTTTGTTCGTTTGAAAACGAGTTTCACTATGTTGTTCTTGAATTATGTAGCACAGGCTAGCTTTAAACTCTAGCTCATCCTGCCAAGTGCCGAGATGACAGGTCTGCCGCCATACCCTGCTTCGTGTTCCTTCCAGTAAAATATATTGATTTTATTTATAGTTATTATATTTTTATTCAGTTTTAAAATGGTCAGAATGCTCGTGTATAAAAACCATACTAAGATTCGGTTCTTATAAAAGAAGGAAACTGGGCTGGGAAGGGAGCTGAGCGATTAAGATAGCTGGACGATTTTCCAGAAGACTCGAGTTCAGTTCCCAACACGCACTTGAGATGCCTCACAACCTCCTGTAACTCCAGCTTCTTGGGCACATCTTGTGACCTCCTTGGGCACCCGCATACTTATGGCAGACAGACACGTAATACATACACATAAATAGTAAAAACAAATCTTAAGACATTTAAAAAAAAGAAGGAAACTGAAACTATGTCTGTTCTGAAAGCAAAATAAAAATAGAGGATTTTCCAAATCACAAATGAAGACAATTTGTATGTTAGTTCTACAACCAGGATTTATAAAGTACAAATACAAACTCCCACCTGGAAACCTTAACAGTTGGGATTTTGTTTGTTTTCTGGTTTTTCGAGACAGAGTTTCTCTGTATAACAGCCCTGGCTGTCCTGGAACTTTGTAGACCAGGTTGGCCTCAAACTCAGAGATCCTCCTGCCTCTGCTTCCCTAGTGCTGGAATTAAAGGTGTCACCACCATGCCCGGCCTTACATAATTTCCAGTAGCGATAGATTAACAAGACATTCTCTAGGATCTCACTGTCGAGTAAGGAGCCTCACGCATACACTAATACAGCAGACTAAGACACACACAGTAGCCATGCCACTGTATTATGGTAGTACTTGGTTAATTACTAAATCATATCCTAATTTTTATAGTTTATGTTATTTATTTAAGACAGGTCTTACCATATACCCCTTGCTGCCCTGGGATGCACAGAAATAGTATGACATTTAAGGTTTTACTATGTCCCCTTCTTCGGTATATCCGTGGTCATAGAGAAAAGCTCTTTTTTTTTTTTTTTTTTTTTTTGGTTTTTCGAGACAAGGTTTCTCTGTGTAGCTTTGCGCCTTTCCTGGAACTCACTTGGTAGCCCAGGCTGGCCTCGAACTCACAGAGATCCGCCTGGCTCTGCCTCCCGAGTGCTGGGATTAAAGGCGTGCGCCACCACCGCCCGGCAAGCTCTTTGTTTTATGTGTACTTAAAAATGTTTTTTTTTTTTTTAAAACTTCTGTATGATTTCTTTCTTTCTTTTTTTTTAAAGAAATGGAACCCTATTCCTGTGACACTTTTGTGGCATTACCTCCAGCTACAGTTGGTAACAGGGTAATTTTTGGAAAAAATTCAGACAGACTCTTCGATGAAGTACAAGAAGTCATTTACTGTCCAGCGGCAGTTTATAATGATTTGGGAAAACGTCTTAAGGTAGGTAAAAATATATGTTGTGTTAGCAGTCTCTATCTTTAAACATACTAATGATGGATGTGTCTTTAAAGAACAATTTAATTTTATTGGATGTGTCTGAATATTTTACCTGTGTGTGTGTTTGTGCGTCACAGGTGTGCCTAGTGTCTGAGGAGGTCAGGAGAGGGTGCAAGGTCCCCTGCAGCTTCAGTTCTAGACAGTTGTGAGCTGTCATGTGGGTGCCAGGAACTGAGCCCTGCTCCTCTACAGGAGCAGCAGGTGTTCTTAGCCACTGAGCCGCTTCTCCAGACCCATAAATGGTTATTTCTTCCAATCGCTACCAAGTGACAGAAAACCACTCAAGTTAAAATTCAAGAATTTAAGGTTGAAAATGGTTTGAATCTAAAATAGACTTCTGCTAAAATAATAAAAATGGTTATCTCTTTGATTAAATAGCTGAACTTTTTTATATGTTATATATGTTAGTTGCGGTGAGGGATTTAAAGTCGGTTGTTAAAACCTGGACAAGAATGGATGGTGGATGTAACTAACAGCACAGTAGAGTAGGGTGGCTTAAATGCTGACCTTAGGTAAGGGTAGCAGGCTGTGGTGGCGGAGAAGGAACATCTAGATTATACTGTGGATTGAGGAATGGGACTGGAGAGTTGGCTCGGTGGTTCAGAGCACCTGTTCTTGCAGAGGACCCAGGTTTGATTCCCAGTACCCACATGGTGGTTCACAACCATCCATAACTCCAGTTCCATGATATCCAATGCTCTCTTCTGACCTCTGTGGACATCAGACACACATGCACAGAAATAACATACAAGCAAAGCACTCGTAAAATAAAATAAATAAATCTTTAAAAAAAAAAAGGATGAATTAGTTAGAGCTGGGGTTTCAGCTGACAGATCAAGGGGATTCTTCTTGGTATAGAATAAGAAAAATTATTTCAGATTTTATAAACAACAGTTTTTTGGTTTTTTCCTCTGGTGCTGGGGATCAAACCTAGGGCCTCTTGTATGTTGGGCACATAGTCTACCAATTGAACCACATTTTCAGCCCTATAAATATGTTTTGTGGTCCATCAAAAAAGGTTTATTAGGCATTTGATAATACCATCAACATACATTTTTATGTATTTTCCCTCACCTCTTACATGCACATTAAATAAAATGTCCTTTAAATTTTTTATTTAAATAGTCTATTTACATGAAACTCAGATGTTTATATTATCTTCTATTGTTCTGAACTTTGTGGATTCTGGATGTTCTAACACTAATATGCATTAAATAGAAGACTTTTTTTGTATATTAGGCTATAGTTTTCTTTTGCTGTAACTGTTTATTCGTCGGGGATATTGTTTCTATTCTGTACGTGTGAGTTTAAATCTAGCCCATTGTGGAAGTCAAGTTCCCACTCTGTCCATTGCTGTGAAGAATCCTCATAGGTCACTTACACATTAAATGTGGGCCTCTGTGGCAGGTCTTGCTCATCTGACTAAGGGTTCAAGTACCTATGGGTACATAGATCACTAGTCAGGACATACTAGACATTGAACTTGAGAACTGCTTTCTTAATCTTCAACTCATATTAATTATTCTCCATGAAACAGTTTGAAGATTAATACCCATCATTGCTAAGATGCCATAGTGGCTCTGTTCATTCTCTTCCGGCCTTCATACTTAGCATTTGTTTTATCTTAGTCAATGGAGAAGTCTTTGTTTCTTGAAATGAAGCTTTGTGTTCCTTTGTCTTTGTAACTAACATGTATTATAACATGTGTTGTAATAAGACATACTCAGGAAGTATTTAAACAATAAATGCTTTAGAGCCAATTCTGAATGAGTTTTAAAGTTAATGCTTTTATTATTGAAAATTTCAATTTGGTTCCATTTCATCTATCTTCATAATGATCATGTCTTCCAAATGGTGTTTTAAATTCTACAGTTTGGTAATTTTCCATTCTTGATTTTATAGTTATATGACTTTTTCTTTTTACAGTGTACTTACATAGAAATTGATCAAGTTCCTGAAACTTATGCTGTTGTCCTTAGTCGCCCAGCTTGGTTGTGGGGGGCAGAAATGGGAGCCAACGAGCATGGAGTCTGCATTGGCAATGAAGCTGTGTGGGGAAGAGAAAATGTTTCTAAGGAGGAAGCACTTTTGGGCATGGACCTTGTCAGGTAGCTGTTATGTTGTTTCCTCACTGCAGATTATGTGAGAAGTGGTCGAACAACAACCAGCATCCATTTTCACACCAGCATGCAATTTCATGACTCTTAAATATCATTAATGAGTCTAGGGTGGATGGCTCGATCCATACAGTGTTTACTGCTCAAGCTTGAGGACCTGAGTTTGATCGCGAACACTCATGTGCATCTCTCATAAGCAGGCAGGTTCCTGGGGCTTGCTAGGTTGCTAGTCTAGCTTAGTTGGTAAATTCCAGTTCACTGAGAAACTCTATCTCATAAAATAAGGTGGAGTGCAATTGAGAAAGCTGTCGGACATCAAGCTCTGGCTTCTCTGTGCATGCTTGCATGAATGCATACCCTAGGCACACACCCACATAAACATGTATATGCACCACACGAACACCTACTGACACTTATGCACACCCATGCGCATTGTTAATTGGGAGAGGGGCCAAAATTAGAAATTATAACTCACCAGAAATGACTGCATTGCTTTATTACATGGTTGATTAATATCTTCAATTTACAAAGCAATATCTCAGTCTTAGAGATAAAATAACTTTGCAGTAAGTTACCAAGATGGAAGTTGACTCCAAGAATGTTCTTATTGTCCCTATGCCTTCAGAAGTAAGACTTTAAAAGATTGTATTTTACCTATTAACTTGCATTTTTTTTTACTTTGAGTATAGTAAACATGGTGTTCTTGAACATGAAGTTAAGATGAATAAAGAAAATTATTTTTAATTTGAGATCTTCAATATTTTTATTTTAGACTTGGCCTTGAAAGAGCTGATACAGCTGAAAAAGCTCTCGATGTCATTGTTGACTTATTAGAAAAATATGGCCAAGGTGGAAATTGTGCAGAGGGTGAAGAATTTAGCTATTATAACAGTTTCCTGATAGCTGATAGGAATGAAGCCTGGATTCTGGAGACTTCAGGGAAGTACTGGGCAGCAGAAAAAGTCCAAGGTATGAACAACTGTTTGCAATTTGATTTATATAGTTATATAATTAATAAAATCTATCCTTAACGGTAACTAATGCATTTACTTGCCTTTCAAGATTTATAATCCATTGCATTAAAGGATAAATTGCAGAGCAAAGTTAAAATTAGGAAGCACATAAAGGGAAGAGAACTATGATGAACATGCTTATAAAAAATAAGCAGGTAGCATTATGTCCGCAGCAGCTTTTGGCTATTTATAGCGTTTTTTTCTCTTTTTAACAACTACTTTTCTAACTTTGGACTGAATTCCAGAACTGTATCATGTGTAAGTATGGAGGTAAAGAAAAGGGAGTTGTGGCTTTGGGCCAGTGTTTGGAAAGAGTGTATTGACACAGTCATAAGACAAAATTGGATGTCATTGATGAAGTCTGATTGCTTTGGAGTTCATTCCCACCCCCTCATGATTTATTTATGGTCAGATACGCCTCTTATCTCTTATTTCTTCCTGTGTGTGTGCGCGTGTGCATGTACGTGTGTGTGTGTGTGTGCGTGTGTGTGTGTGTGTGTGTGTGTGTGTGTGTGTGTATATGTGGGGGAGACATGCGTGGCCACTGTGTACAAGTGAAGGTCAGAGGATGACCTCTGGTGACTCACTGTCCTCTTGGTGGCAGGGTTCCTAGTGTTGCTGCCCCCATGTATGCCTGACTGTATGACCCAGGTGCTTCTGGGGATCTCCTGGGCATTGTCTTCCATCTCACCACAGAAGCTCTGGGATTACATACACTACCACCATTCCCAACTTTACATGAGCCCTGCGGATTTGAATTCAGACAACCCATTAAGCTCTCTCTGGGGCCAGTCTTAATTTCAAGTGCAGAAACCCAGAGACAGAAAGCAACTTAAAGTAGTGAGTGGGTCTTCCATCCCTAGTCTCAGTTTATTGTTTTATAGTTAGAGGATTGCCTTATGTCGAAACATAATCATATGCTTCTTGTGTGCTCATCTATTGAATCTCCTAGTTTTACAAAAGAGATAGGAGACACATGGAAAAAGACTAAATGGACGTAGCTCAGTTGGTATTGACCAGCCTGTACAAAGTCTTGGTTTAATCACCAGTATTATTGCATAAAGCTGAGAATGGTAGCACATCCTATAATCCCAACATCTGGGAGGTATGGAGGTAGGGAGCTCAGAAGTTCAGTATCATTGTCACCTTGCAGTGGTTGCACACACCTTTAATCCCAGCACTCTGGAGGCAGAGGCACGCAAACCTCTGAGTGTGAAGCCAGCCGGGTCTACACAGCGAGTTCCAGGACAGCCAGGGCTACACAGAGAAACCCTGTCTGAAAAACCAAAAACCAAAACAAAGATCATTGTCTGCTTCATACAGAGTTTGAGTCCAGCCTAGGCTCTAGATAACTTGCCTCAATTAATTAATTAGTTAGTTAGTTAACTCCAGGTACCCAGTATATAATTAACATTAATTAATTAATCAATTGAGTGAATGATGTGGACCCATGGGTGCTGTGAACATTCGAGGAAGGAAGAGTCATTGTGAACTTCTGGAGGAGTTCAGAAGACTTCATGAAGGAGCCTCCTGTGGGAGATTTGGCTGTTATTTTTCGAAATAGGTCATTGCCAGTTATTTTCATGGGCTTTAGAAATACTGTTTGTATATTTTTATGTTTGACATTTTCTATGTTTTAATAAACTATATAAAATTATATTTCATGTATTTTATTGTTACGCTAATTGAACAGATTATATCATTGACCACTTCTTCTTTTATTGAATGAACATGCTGTGTGAAAGACAAAGGAATGGATACCATTGAAAAAAGCCTTACCTGGTCGTGGAAAATGAATGCCTTCCTGGGTCTGATTATCCTGTTGAGATCACCTTGCTGTTGCTTTCTCTTTCTCTTACTAAATGATCTCAAGAACTAGATTGTTGTTTTGAGTATCTCCAGCACAGAAGTGATACATGTCTGATAGGTAGCTAATCACCTGCATCTGGTCACTGCGAAGTATATACATGTATTGAAAGGCTAAACAAAGTGTGGTACATCATACCATGAGATACTACTCAGTAATAAAGAAGTAATGAACTGTTGATAGCATGTTGAACAGAATCATGCGAGGTAAAAAGGCCAGAGGCAGGGCAGCAAGATGGCTCAGCAGGTAAGGGTGCTTGCTGCCAACCCTGACAACCTGAGGTTGATCCCCAGAAAACACATAGTAAAAGGGGGCCTCTGCACACATGCACACAAGAAAACAAATGTACATTTAAAAAAAAATTTTAGGTAATTTTAAAAAAAGCCAGAAGGATTTACTGTACAATTCCACTTACATAACATTCTTTTAAAAAATATATTTGTGTGTATGTGGACATGTGTGCTGTGGTACGTGTGGAGGTCAGAGGACAACTTTTGAGAATTAGTTTCCATCATGTGGGCTCTGGGGGTTGAACTCGGTGGTCAGGTTTGTGGCAAGTGTCTTTACCCACTGGGCTATCTGACCAGCTCCTGCACTATATACTGTATGACACGGCGTTAAATTAGAGTGAAAAAGCATATACTGGGTACCTGGAGTTAATGGGTTCTTAGGATTGGGAGGTGCATGGCTTTGGTATGAAAGGGTAACATGGTACAAATAATATTTTTCTTGACATTATCAATACCAATGTTCTGGTTGTGATATTATTCTATAGTTTCATAAACTGTGATAGGTGGAAACTGAATGAAATGTATACTATCTCTCTGGGTTATTTCACATAGCTACATTTGAGTCTACCGTTATCTCAAAGTTTAATTTTAAAATTTAATTGTTTAGAATATGTAGTAGATGTACATGGCAGAGAACTTACATTAAGTTTAAATAGTGATTTAAAAATCATAATGTAGAGATAGATTCTTTATATTAAAGGTAACTTTTCTTCTCCTTCTCATCCTTTAGAAACAGGAGTTCGTAATATTTCCAATCAGTTCTCCATAACAACTAAGATTGACCGGGAGCATCCTGACATGAGAAACTATGCTAAGCAGAAAGGCTGGTGGGATGGCAGGGAAGACTTTGACTTTACCGCAGCATATTCTTACATTAACACAGCTTCAATGATGACTTCATCAAGCAGATACTGTCAGGGATACAAGCTTCTGAATAAGCATAAAGGTAATTTTGGCATTCACATAACAAAAAATTGAACTTTGTGTAAATATGGGAGTGATATAATCTTATACTCAATAAAAATATAGTTTGAATAAAACAGAGAGCATTAGGATAGTGTAAGCTATTTTTTTGATATGTGTGAAGTATTAAACCATTGTGAGAAAGTACTGATTCTTTTTTAGGGTCAAGTTCAGATTCTCAATCCTCAGAAACATTTTTCTTTTTTTAAAAACATTTGAACCAGGATATTACTATACAGCTCTGACTGGCCTGGTATTCACTGTGTAGACAAGAACTCACAGAGATCTACCTGTCTCTGTCTTCCGAGTGCTGGGATTATTACCATCACCCCTGGCCATACTGCTACTTCTTTTAGTTATCTTTTAACAGTAACATTTTTGTTTGTTTGTATGTTTTGTCTTATTTTGTTTGTGTGTGGCTTTGTATATGCTCACATGTGTGTTCAGGTGTGCATACCCTTGGTTGCGCATCTGGAAGCCTGAGGTTTGATGTTCAATGTCTTTCTCAGTTGCTCTTCACCTGACTTTTTGAGGCAGAGTCTCTCATTGAACCTGGAGCTTATGTTTTTAGCTAGGCTGGCTGGCCAGACAGCTCCTGAGAGCTTGCCTCTACACCCCCAGCACTGGGGTTACAGGTGTGAGCTGCCACTCCTGGCTTTTATTTGGGTGCTGGGGATCCAAACTCAAAGCTTGTAGCAAGTGTTTTTCCATTGAGCCATTTCTTAGCGGCTCCTGTGTCTTAGTCAGTGTTGTTGCTGTGAAGAGAAACCATGATCAAGGCAAGTCTTATAAAAGAAAGCGTTTAATTGGGGACTTACTTACAGTTTCAGAGTGGTTAGTCCATGGTGATCCGGCAGCATGGTGGCATGGAAGCAGGCATGGTGCTGGAGAAGTAGCTGAGAACTTTACATCCTAATCCTCAGCTAACAAGCAGAAAGAGAGACACTGGCACTGGTGTGGGCTCTTGACACCTCAGATCCCACTCAGAATGCCACATCTCCTCCAACAGTTCATTCACTGGGGACTAAGAATACAAATGTATGAGCCTACAAGGGCCATTTTCACTGAAGCCACCACACCATAGCTGTTCTCTTTTTATGAAAAATAGCATCTAGGACTTGTGGTTGCAAAGTCAGACATAGGCTTACAATCAGGATCCCAGTGTGTGTGTACTTCTATGTTTATTGTGTGGGTCTTCGATATGATACAGACTCAATTCCTATCCCAATGGGGAATCTACTCTAGTAATAGATGTTGCTGCCAGTGAAGCTGTGTAAATCACACGGAGGTTGTGTATCTACTATGATGGTTTACGGGCCTTCCCTTCTGCATCATCTAAGCTCTTTATCTCATTTAGTGGGACTTTGACTTCAGATACTGTGCTTTTCATTTCTACAAATTCCATTTGGCTGCTTTTGTGTCTCTCCATGTCTTCTCTCACTGCCTTCCTGTTTGTCTTTGAATCCCCAAGAATATTTATCATATTTATAACATCTTCTTCAGTGTTCTAATCTGCTGATGCCATCATCTCTGAGAGGATTGAGTCTTTTTGTTGATGTAATCATCTTCTGGCTTGGAGTCATATTCTTCTGCTTATTCATGTATCTAGTGATTTTGTATGTATTGGGGGATCAAGCCAAGGGCCTCGAGTTAGACAGGCACTCTCCTGTGAAGATGGACTCTAGCCCTGCAGTAACTTGATTGGAAATAGTGTTGTAATCTTGTTTGTTGAGTGCTAGGTTGTTTGGTTTGGTTTGGTATTCTTTTAAATAGTAGTGGACTTTGTGTTGTATTTAGCTAAGTTACTTAGGAAGTAGTTCCATACCTTTTTAGGCTTGTTTTTACAAAGCTTTCCTAGGGCAACTCTAGAGTAGTTCTGACCCCTCTATATGTCCCCTCTTCTGACCCTAAATCCACCCCGGACCACATTCCTCTCAGTAGATTGTGAATTAATTGCGTTCTGTGCAGTCCTGGATATGTCTGCCTCTTTATTCAGTTTCATGGCACATTGGAGCTGTGTCTTGTACAATGGCACTTGGTTGTTTGGAATACTATAGAATTGAATAATTTCATAGTCACTGGATCTGACTGATGTTTATAGAATGCTATCCAGCAATAATAAAATACTCTTCAAGTATACATGGAACATACACCAATCTTAAAATTTTAAAAGAAATGTAACAAATGCAGCCTGTGCCTATAAAATAATTAAATTTGAAATCAGTTACAAAGGAATATCTGGAAAATCACCAATGCATTCCTTTCATCTGTTAGTCAAAAAAGTTTCAAGGGAGATGAGGAAGTTTTTTTTTGAGCAAAGTGGAAATGAAAATCAGTATACAAAAATCTATGGACTACAATGAAACTAATGTTTATGATTAAATTTATAGTGTTAAATACATACACTAAACAAAAAAAACCCTCAATGTTGCAAATTTCACCTTAAGAACCCCCCCAAAAAATAGGCAAAAATAAATTACAAAAGAAAAACAAGGAAATTAATTAAAGAGCCCAAATCAACAGAATTGAAAACAACCAACTAATAGAGAAAATGGACTAATAAAACACCGGTTCTTCAATAAGGTTTACTTGGTTGACAAAATGAGAAAACACAAGCTTCCAGGTTGGAATAAAAGAGTTTTCTAGAAGACGGTAAAGGAACACCATAAACAGTTCTGTGCGCAGAAATGCAGTAACTCAGATGAAATGGTCCAATTCCTTGCAAGCCACAGATCACTAAAAACTTACCTAATAAGAAATAGGCAAGTCCTTTTTGAGTAGACACTTTAATTGGTTCAGGTCAGTTCATTCATGCTAAGCTTTTCCAGTCTGCCTCATGATTTTTCAGGAGTCAAGTAGAGAGTTGCAGCTCCCCACGCCCAATCGTGGGTTCTGCTAGGTGCTGGTACATACTTATAATCCAAGCATCTAAGACAAGCCTGGACTGCATGTCAAAACTATGTCTCAAAAACAAACAAACAAACAAACAAACAATAACAACAACAAAAACAAAATGTAAAACAAGAAAAAGTAATTTAGAGTTCCTCTCTTAGCTTCATGGAACTTCTCCCTCAGTTTCCAGTGTCTGTGGCTGACTTCTGATTCTTCAGACCAGAAAGACCAAGAATTCCTACTGTTGCTTGCACAGCATGGCACAGCATGGCACAGCATGGGGTTTACCCAGACTGCAGTCACAACAAAACGGGGAAATACCCTGCGCTGCGTCGGGTCCTCCAGATTGTCTCATTTTTGTTAACTGGACAAAGATTTCCAGCAGCTGCTTACAGTATTGTCTCAAGTTTACAGCTGGATCAAAGAGGGTTGGTCCAGGTGCTATGTACATAGTCACAGTGGAAGAGAACTCATGCCTGTGTCTTTAATGGTTTGTGCTTCTTTTCTACTCAGAACATGTATTTACAGGATTCACAACTAAAGTACACAAGAGCAAACAGAAGTCTCTCTCCTGCCTTCCACATTCGGTTCCTTTTCCCATATGCGGTTCTTTTTATGGTCTCTAGAGATGACACTTGCTTAATGAGACAGTCTTGCGTATGCATTCATTCTCTCTCTGAAAGAGTAGCATGCACGCAGAGTGTTTTGCATATAACTTTATTTTCTTAATTTAAAATATTTTGTTTTCATATGTTTTGCCTGCATCGTGTGTCTGTGCACCGCTTGTATGCCTGATGCCCAAGGAGGGCATTGGAAGCCCACAGAGAGCATCAGATCCCCCGGTGCTTGAGTTACAGATGGCTGTGAACTGTCATATGGGTGCTGGGAATCAAACCTGGGTCCCCTGGAACAGCAGCCAGTGTTCTTAACCACTGAGCTGTCTCTCCAGCCCCCATGACTTTATTGTGTTTGAAACAAGGTCTTGACATATAGCCAAGGTTGACCTCAAACTCATGAACCTCCTGCTTCTGCCTGGGAATACAAGCCTGTGTCATTGCATCTGGCATGATTTTTTCTTTAGTTAGCAATACATAATGTTGTAGTCGGAAGATTTCCTGTGTCCTGGCCTACTGGTGGTCGGGACAAATCTCTCCCATTCACGTCCCCCAAGTAAACACACAGAGGCTTGTATTAATTATAACTGCATGGTCATGGCTCAAGCCTTTTGCTAGCTAGCTCTTATATCTTAAATTAGCCCATAACCATTAATCTATGTGTCACCACATGTTCTGTGGCTTTACCTGTGTCCCATTATATGTTGTTCCTTGGGTGGCTCACTGGGGTCTCTTGACTCAGCCTTCCTCTTCCCAGAATTCTCCTCATCTGTTTATCCCACCTATACTTCCTGTCTGGCTACTGGCCAATCAGCATTTTATTAAACCAGTGTACAAAAGCATTATCCCACAGCATGGTATAAATTGTTTAGTTTTAAATATGCAAAACTTTTTTTTTTTTTTTTTTTTTTTTTTGGTTTTTTGAGACAGGGTTTCTCTGTGTAGCTTTGCGCCTTTCCTGGAACTCACTTGGTAGTCCAGGCTGGCCTCGAACTCACAGAGATCCGCCTGGCTCTGCCTCCCGAGTGCTGGGATTAAAGGCGTGCGCCATCACCGCCTGGCTAAATATGCAAAACTTTTAAAAACAGATGTATTATTCTAGTATTTTGATAACCTCCTTTATTTCTCTGTAGTAGTATTTTAATCGTTATATAGTAAAGACTGTCTGAATCAGACTTCAGCTAGCCATGTTTTTAAAAATAGGTTTTAGTTTTCATTACTGGAAATTATATAACCTGCTTGTAGTTATTTATATTATATCCATGATTTCTATCCTAGAATGAGTTTCTGAAGGAAGAATATGAAGTGGGAAATCTATATATATTATGTATTTATTCACTGATCATTATATTTTAAGACTTGAAATATGTTGGAAAAGGTCAGAAAGTTTCATTAATTCAGATTTACACCAACAATATTTGAATGCCAGTTTCTTTTTTTAAATATAATTTATTTGTTTGTATTTTATGTACACTGGTGTTTTATATGCATGTATGTCTGTGTGAGGGTATCAGATCCCCTAGAACAGGAGTTATAGATAGTTGTGAGCTGCCATGTGGGTGCTGGGAATTGAACCTGGGTCCTCTGGAAGAGTAGCCAGTGCTCTTAACCACTGAGCCATCTCTCCAGCCCCGAATGCCAGTTTCTAATATGCTTATTGGTTAGAACATTACTTTTTTCTACTCATGCAAATTTATAGGCAAAATTAGCATATTATTTAGAAATGTCATTTATTAATGGGATTAGACACTTTTTGTTAAGAATTTGTAATTTTCTATAAATTGCTTATTTATGTTATTTTTTTCCCCATTTTTATTTTGGATTACTACTGACTCTTAAAAAATAACCTCTAGTTGTACAACCTTTTTTTTTTTTTTTTAAAGATTTATTTATTTATTATGTATACAGCATGTATGACTGCAGGCCAGAAGAGGGCACCAGATCTCATTACAGATGGTTGTGAGCCACCTTGTGGTTGCTGGGAATTGAACTCAGGACCTCTGGAAGAGCAGGCAGTGCTCTTAACCTCTGAGCCATCTCTCCAGCCCATAGTTGTACAATCTTTTAAGCTTAGTGCTCAGGAGGCAGAGACCAAGGATCTCTGATTTTGACAACAAACTGATCTCAGTTCTATGCCCAGCTGGGGCTACATAGTGAGACTCTGTCTCAAAAGAAAAAGGAAAGAGAGAAAAGAACTTCCAATATACCTTTCTTCACTTGTTACCAAATAATTTCAGCAAAGTGCTTTTAATTTAGATTACTAAGTGGCAGATAATTTCCAAAAGGGTAATTGTAATGAAAATATGTAACTGATCTACCTTCTTCACTTGAAGAATAGTAATAATGATTTTTTTTGGGCGGGGGGTCGGGGGGAGACCAGGTCTCACTGTGTATTTTCAGCTGGCCTAGGACTTGCTCTGTAGACTGGGCTAGACTGGACCTCACAGAGACCTTCCTGCCTCTTCCTCCCAAGTGCTGGGATTAAAGGTCTGAATCACCATGCCCAACCCATATAAAATGTTTCTATAAGTAATCAGAAAGCAACTACTGAGAGATGGATAATTCAGTGATTGATATTTGCCTTTAAGTATTCATTAAATAGATTAATCTTATGTTGGCTATTTGGTATGGTAAAATAAGGTTTGTGGCAGAACATTCTTAGAACAACTTAAATTTTTCAGGGTATTTATTAACTTAGGATACTTTAATAGCCAAAAGAATGTCTTCTAATTTAAAGTTTCCTATAAAGCTTTTCAATGTTGGTTTGACATTTTACAAATATTTAACACACACCTCCCTCCCAACCCCCCACCCTGCCGTGGCAGGTCTATTAAAAATGGCACAGCATGTTACATTAAGGATCTTTATTTTAGGCATTATTATTACTGTAAAAGTAACCCAAGAGTAGCCATTACAGTAACACCTGCCACTCTGCTGTCTTCCAGGCTTGTCAAGGCTACTCTGCAGAGTGATTTTTCTTACCCTGTATCCCACAGGCAGCCGTGAGAAATAGATAGCATCTTCATTTTTATAAGCAAGAAAGCTGTGCTTGTGGTCTTCATTTATCTTCTCTGAGAAACTGGATGAAAACCAAGCTTTCTTACTTGCTCTTAGTTTTTTGGTTTTTTTTTTAATTCATTGTTTGGTACTAGTCAGTTGTGTGTACATAATAGGTTAATGAAGAAGTGTTGAATTAATTGCAACTTGACAATAATTTAACAAATGATTTACTATTTCATACTTTTTTCTGGCAATAATTTTTAAGAACCTAAAAATTAACAGATAATCTTAAAACAATGAAGACCGGGGGATGGGGTGTAGTCTGGCTGATAAAGCGCTTTCCCTGCATGCACAAGTCCCTGGGTTCGATCCCTAGTACCACATAAAACCAGGTGACACATGCTGAATTCTAGCCCTTGGGAAGTAGAAGCAGGAGGGTCATCATTAGCTCAAGGCCAGCCTGGGCTACATGATACCCTGTCTCAAAGTGTGTGTGTGTGTGTGTGTGTGTGTGTGTGTGTGTGTGTGTGTGCTGATGAGATGACCTTGTTGGTAAAGTGCTTGATAAATTCACGAGGGCATGAATTCAGAGCCCCAGCACCCACATAAAAGTCAGATGTGGTAATAGGTGCCTGACATCCCAGTGGTGGGGATCTAGGGGCTCAGTGGCTAGCTGGTCCAGCTGAATCAGTGAGGTGGGGAAGAACAGGAAGGAACCTGATGTTCACCTCTGGCCTCTGCGTGCACACATGCACAACCACCCAACCTCACAACACCGGACGTCAGCAGCGCATGATCAAAATGGAAAGGAATGAACCAGCTGTGAGGACTCATGCCTGATGTCACGAGGACTCAGCATTTGGTAGCTGAGGCAGGAAGAACCAAACAGGTTCAATACCACCCTGGACTGTCTAGTAAGACTATGTCTCAGACAAACACGATAGAAGGAAAATGTCAAGAATCCCGAGGTTGAGGATAATTGGACAAAAGGAAGAAAACCGAAATAGAATGTTATACATTAATTAGCTGCTACATTGGAATAATTGTCATATTTAACTGCAAAATAACAGGGAATCACAGACTGAAATGCACGCAAGAGTATAGTATTGAATGTATCTGACACAGACTTCATTTTTTCAAGTGTGATATACAATTCACCCAGTTTTCTATGCTTTGCCAAAAGAATAAATGTCTCTCCAATAGTTCCATATGAAATTGTCTACTGATATATTATGTTTAAAATTTGCTGTGATTTTTCTAGATAAAAGAGCCTACTTCAATTCTTTCCATCTGTCCTTACCTGATGGCTATTAAGTGTGCTGCATGTATATCCAAATTGTGTCTATATTCATGCGTGTATTTTAAGTAACCAGTTGAAATTGCTATGAAATTGTACCCTGTGTTTTACATTCACTCTGCTGAACCTTCCACTGCAGTCCCAGTACTTATTCAATGCTTGCTAGTGGATTACTTACAGCTCTCGTACTCCAGTGATCACGGAAATCCTTCTTTCATTTTGAGAATTGTAGGTTTTGAATCCTGAAAACATTTTCATAATACCTATATTATCACAGTGTTACAGTTCTGACATTTTTTTTTTATTAAAACTTGCCATTTATAGGAATTTAGATCTGAATCATTTTAAAATCGCACTAGATGTTGAAGACTTGTGCCTGATAGATAGGTGTGAATGGTAGGGTTTTGCTTTATTGTTAAATTTAATATCAAGGGCTGAATATAGATGTATCCCTCTTTTCTCCCCAGTATTATTCAAGATTTACTGAAAAGATATGGCATAGCTTCCCTAACAAGTTATCTGTAAATTCAGTAAGGTATTTTTTGAACCTGAAATCATAGCTATATTAGGAAGAAACTAGGTAAGAGCATGTATGTGTGTATAAAATCTGTTGCTGTGAATATAAAATGGTTGGTAGCTGTATCTTTAACAACAGAACATTAGATTCGTTCATATGAAAGTTAACACTGAAACATCAAAAATCATAATTTGGCTCCAGACTCTCTGTGAACTTTCCTTTTGGCCCTCATACTAGAGAAGAGGAAGGGGAGTCTTACCTTTTAGAGTGTCTTTGTGAGATAATCCAGGGCCTGATGTATACCAAGCACATACACGATATTAAATTGTGCTTCCAGTGCCAAGTATTGTAGGGTTTTGTGAGGAAAGAAAAACCTGTAGTCAGTCACCCATAGGTAAATGAAGATTATTTTAGAACTGATACAATTTTAATATAATAACCAAACATTTCCACATAAGATATCCTAGTGTACCTAATGGCAGCAATCATATTTTACTTTTTTCCAACTTAATTACAATATAATTTCATTATTTGTCTCCTACCCTTCCTGTGTATGGCCACCTCTCCCAACTTTATGGGCCTCCTCCTGTTTAGTCATTGTTGTTACATATAAACCTACATTAAAAATATAACCTGCTGAGCCCATTCAATGTTGCCTCCATGTGTATGTTTCTAGGACTGACCACTTACTATTGGAGTTGGGGCTCATCCCCGGGGAAGGCTTAAGTCTCCATCTCTCAGCAGTCATTAATTACCTGGAACTCTTCATCTAGGGGATCGGGTGCCATTAGATTTCCTCCATCTGTATCAGGATGTCAACTGTTGTTGGAATTACTCGTCTCGTTTAGGCAGCCGTATTGTTGACAGAGGGCAAGCCTCACAACTGGTCCTCTGCCTTGCAATCCTTCTTCTTTTGTGATGTCCCCTGAGCCTTGGTTGCAAGAGCTGTCTTGTAGATACATCAGCTGGGGCTGGGCGCCCCACATTCTGTTCTTCTCCGTATTCTGATTAGTTGTGACTTTCTGTAGTGGGCTCTTGCTGCAAAAAAAGCTTCTCTGATGAGGGGAGAAATCTGTACTTATCTGTGATATGAAGGTAAGTGTATAGACTGCAGTTAGGATCTATACTGGGTTAGGAAAGTGGTGCGAGTCAGTTCTTTAACATCCATTGCCTCACTAGTCATGTGTAGCTGCCTAGATTTATAGTAGAAGGCATGGCTTCCCTCCTGCTAAGTAGGTCTTGAGTCTAATTAGACAGCCACCATCACCGCACCGTTAGGGATCTTGCCATGCTGGTCCGTGTGGTTCAGAGGCGTCATAGCTGAGTAAGACTTTTGAATGCTTTGCTACCTTAGCAGCTTGCATAAGAGCTTCTGGTAATACGTAAGCTAGCTCTAGGGAGGAGGCGTTTGAGTTAGTTCCAGCTCACATTTGCTGAGTCCTTTGTCCAAAATGTGGTCTTGGGCAATAAAGACTTGATCTTCAGTTTGGGGGAGGCAACCCATGGCGGCAGCAATAGGTTGTATTGTTTGGGGAATCTCTTGTAATCCCCTGGAAACAACTTGAAAGGGGGTCTCTCTTTTATACCGGTGACTGGTATGGGGTTTGTTAGATAGTCTTTGGCTCTTGTGGGGGGATGGAGTGGGGGGGGGATGTTTTACATTTCTATAAAGCTCTCATTGTTACATGTTGATTGCTATGACTAGGAAACTGGTATTGCTTTAGGTAACAGGAGGCTGACGTAGTTGATGAATGAGAAGCACAGTGGCGGAATGGGTAAAAGCTTACTGCTGGCTGTAAAGAAATACCTGGCATTAATTAGACTGATCGCCTCCTAAGAATAGCGCTTAGGACCCGAGAAGGAAAGCCCACTGCCTGAAGGCATGAATCAGCACCCCAGACAGCTCAGATGGAAGCACAGTGCTGTGTGTGGGCCTTCCCACTCTCTTACTTTCCAGTCTTTCATTTTGGATAGGGAATCCAGCACCTTGGACCTGTTAGACAGTGAGACACATCCTAGCCCAAGAACCCAGCTTTCTCTGTTATAATTTAAAGGTAGGGTGAAACAGAGAGTAATTAAGCAGAAAGTAATTCTTAAGGCCATCAAATGCTAACCAGAGCTCCTAAGAGTGTCGTAGGCCTTAAGACAACTTGATTTGAGGATCAGCTGAGAGGCAGGAGTTGAGAGTGGCCCAAGTGTCCAGTTGAGATCCCAGAGTTCTGCTACTTTTCAGAGGTGAGAACGAGCAGAGGAGACCCATCTCAACTGAATCAAGTCATCTCTATGTATCTTATTTATTTCCAGATGATTATTAAATCTTTATGTAAGAAAACTCCATGCAAAAACAAAATGAAAAGAGAATCCAAATTTGGGGACTGAAGAGATGGTTCAATGGTTAAAAGCACTGGTTGCACTTCCAGAGGTCCTGAGTTCAATTCCCAGCACCCACATGTCAGCTCACAACCATTCATAACAGTAGTTCCATGGGATCTGGTGCCCTCTTCTGGTGTACATGCAGACAAAACACCCATATACATAAAGTACATAAATAAATAAATCTTTTAACAAAGAAAAGTCCATGCAGAGCTTTTACAAATTTTCATTTGCCATATTCTGCATTCAGTCAGAAATCATCTGTGGCGATCTCAGTTAAAGTACATGCTGTGTAACATGAGGACCCAAGTTCAGATTCCCAGAACCCACAGTAAATGTCAGATGAGTATGGGGCCTGCCTGTAATGCCAGCCCTGGAAGGCAAGGGTCATGATCCCTGGGACAAGCTGACCCCTGACACTAGCTAGCTATACTGGCAAGATGGGTTTGCTTAAGAGGCCCTTCAGTAAATAAGGTGGAAGAGGAATCGGGGTGATTCTAGATATTACCCTCAAGACTCCACATGAATTCATATGCATGTGCACGACCACATGTAATCACATGTGAAACGTGTCTAAACACAGATGAAAATGGAAAAAAAAATTATCAGGTTTGCCAAGAAATAGGACCAAATGACTGAAAACCAAGAGAAAAAAAAAGTGGACATTAGAAACCAATTCTCAGGCTATCCACATACTAACTTTATTAGAAAGAGAATTTAAAGTTAAAATTACTTTAAAACTTTTTCTTAACAACAAAAAATATGTTTGAGAATTAGATGAAGAAAATGGATTGAGCTGGGTATGGTGGCGCATTCCTGTCTGGGCACTCAGAAGACAAGAGGATGGCCTCAAGGTCAAGGCCTGTATGTCTACATATTCAGATCTAGACCAGCCAGGGTAACATAGTGAGACCCTGTCTCGAAGGAAATAAAAAGAAAGCAAAGAGAAAGAGAAAATGGAGAATTTAATCTGTAGACAAGGGAACCAAATGGAAATGATAGAACAGAAAATCAATGTAACTGAAACTAAGAGTTCATCGGATTGATTCAACAACAGATTAAACAGAGAAGTGTAGCTGAAGTTGTCTTCAGTCCTGTCTGGCCCACAGTCAGGACAAATCTCTCACCCGCCAGTCCCGCAGCTGCTCAGACCCAACCGAGTAAACACACAGAGACTTATATTACTTATAAACTGTATGACCATGGCAGGCTTCTTTAACTGTTTTTATATCTTAAATTAACCCATTTCTATTAATCTATAAGTTGCCACGTAGCTCGTGACTTAACATCTGCTTCTCATCTTGGCGGCTGGCAGCATCTCTCTGCCTCAGCCTTCCACTTCCCACAATTCTCTTCTCTCCTTGTCCCACCTATACTTCCTGTCTGGCTACTGGCCAATCAGTTTTATTTATCAATCAATCATCCACAGCAGAGAAGAAAGATAGCAAATAAAAGGTCAGTAGAAAATACCCTAATTGAAAAAGAGAAAAGTCAGAAAATAAAGGAAAAAATGAAAGGGGCATGGATCCAGAGAAAACATCTCTCAAGTGTGTGTGTGTGTGTGTGTGGTCTCATGTTGTGGAATGTTTGTTTACACTGTGAAGATGTGTCTTGCCAAGATGCCTTCTGATTGGTTTAATAAATAGCTAACCAGCCAATAGCTAGGCAGGAAAAGGTTAGGCAGGACTTCCGGAGACAAAGAGGACTCTGGGAAGAAGAAAGACAGAGTTGCCAGCCACACACAGAGAGGAGACAGGAGGTGTAAGATGGAAGAGAGGTAATGCCACATGGTAGATTTAAAAGTATGGGTTAATTTAAGTTATAAAAGCTAGTAGAGACAAGTCTAAGGTAAAAACCAAGCTTTCATAATTAGTAATAAGTCTCCAGATCACTAATTGCGGGCTGGTGGTCCAAAGATAGTCTGACAGGAAAGCTTGCTACAGTCTCAGCAGAAAAGGAGAGAATACAGAGACACAAGCAGTATTTGAAAGATACTGGCTGAGAATTTTTTCTAATTAATAAAAGCCATCAAAGCTACAAAGCAGCTCTACAGATCACAAAGCAGACACTAACTTGGCACATAATCATAATATTTCATAGAGAAACCAGAAAAAATTATTTATTTATTATTAAATTAAAGAAAATAATATTTGCACGAGAAGATATAAAACTGACAGCTAATTTTCAGCAGAAAGGATGGAACCCAGAAGACAGGAAAATGACATCCTTAAGGTGGAGAAATGGTATCTACTATTTTTGAATTTCAACTTAGTGAAAATATTCTCCAAATACAAAGTTGAAACAAAACTGAGAGATTTCATCACTCACCACTGGGCACTAAAACATTCTTCTTTTTTTTTGAGCTGAGGATCAAACCCAGGGCCTTGCGCTTGCTAGGCAAGTGCTCTACCACTGAGCTAAATCCCCAACCCCCTAAAAACATTCTTTAGGCAATAAGTAAATACATAAATTCCAGTCAAGTGTAGTATTACATGCTTATAGCCAAAGCTATTAGAAGACTGAGGCAGGAGGATTGTGAGTTTGAGAACTAGCCTGGATAACTTAGCAAAACTCTATCTCAGTTTTAAAAAGAAAGGAAGGAGTGTGTGTGGTGGAGGCATGGGTCACGGGTTAGCATGGCACCCTGGTCTAATTCGTCCTTAGTACCAGTAGGGAGAAGTGAGAAAAGTAGGGAAGGAGGAAAGAGGAAAGGGAGGTGGGGTGGAAGGAGCTGGTCCCAGCTAGAAGAAGCAGGGTTTGCGGGAGAGGGTGAAGAGAAAGAGAAGCGGGGAGTACCTGGGGCGAAATAAATGAAAATGGACTTCAGAATGACACTTTATGTTCTGTGGCCACAGGGGCAGTACTGAAATCCACAGAGACTCCATGGTGGTGTGACTGCATTTCCCACAGCTCAGTGGCAGAGCTGTAGGGAGACTCAGGCAGGGCTATTTCAGAACTACACATCCCCCAAAGATTGACTTGTTTTGTTTGTTTGTTTTGTTTTTCGAGGCAGGGTTTCTCTGTGTAGCCCTGGCTGTCCTAGGACTCGCTTTGTAGACCAGGCTAGCCTCGAATTTACAGAGATCCACCTGCCTCTGCCTCCCAAGTGCTGGGATTAAAGGCGAGTGCCACCACCACCTGCTTGACAAGGCTGACTTTTTAATTCAAGGATTCACTTGTGACAGCTTTGCTAAGATGTCCTTAGAAATGGCAGCCAGGGCTACTGAGATAAAAGTCTTCCTTTTCTTCTGCTAAACTCAGGTTCAGACTTTGATCAGTCTGGAGGTTTATTGGTCCTCTCCTATTTCTCCACCAAACCTGGGTCCTCTACAAGAGCAGCAAGTGCTCTTAACCACTGAGCCATCCCTCCAGCGCCCTAAATAGGTTTCATAGCTTTCTTCACCATCGTGTTCTCCACACTGACTTTTTATTTTGTTGTTAAACAGTCAGTCAGTATTTGCTCTGTGCTAGAACAGACATCGTGACACAGTAGCATACACAACGGATTGGATGTGTGAATTTGTGGCTGATATAAATGCTGAGTAGAGGCACAGGTCAGTAATGATCATACGCTCATACTCTTCACACACACACACACACACACACACACACACACACACACACACACACACACACCATTTTGGTGCTGGATAATCAATACCCATATGTATTGTTTTATCTTATCAGTAGCAAAAGAAGCTTAGGTTTGTAAAATATATGCATTGTTTGATGGGTTTTATGATTATTTCCTCAGGAAACATAACTTTTGAAACAATGACGGAAATTCTTCGAGATAAACCAAGTGGCATCAATATGAAGGGGGAATTCCTAACCACCGCAAGTATGGTTTCTGTTTTACCTCAAGATTCCAGCCTTCCTTGCATTCACTTCTTTACAGGGACTCCACATCCTGAGAGGTGAGGTTCCCAAATACTGTAAACCACCCAGAGGTCATGGGATGGGGTACAGTTATTAGTGTGTGGATGATTTTGTCAGTAGAATTTGCTTAAGCAATTACTTCTTTTTAAAGTTTTATTATTTTAAAGTGTGTGTGTGTGTGTGTGTGTGTGTGTGTGTGTGTGTGTGTGTGTGATGAATGTGCAGGTGACTGTAGAGACCAGAGGCATGCAATCCTCTCGAGTTGGACTGACAGGCGGCCATGAGCTGCCTGATTTGGGTGCTGGGAATTGAGCCCCTGTCTTCTACAAGGCACTGAGTCATCTCTTGAAGCTATAACTTAAATGCATTGTCTGTTTGGATTTTAGTTTGCAGTTTCTCTGTGTGTATAATGGTTCTCATTTTTATGAGAAGAAAAGGTTAATGGGTTCTTATATGCATTTACTCTGATCCCTTTTCCCACAAGCATATTTAACATTGTCAAGACAGTAGATCACTTTTCTTACTGATTTCCAACTTTATAATATTAAGTGATAATAACAGCAAACAGCTTAAGTGATCTTATACCAGATACACTTATGCACCCTATTTAGAAAATACATGTACAACGTAAAATATTATCAATTCAAGTTATGTGTCCTTAGGGCTTTCATAACATATCTTGAGTTAATTTATTAGTATCTCTTATAAAACTTAATGTATATTACATTACAAGCAATTTTATATTCACTTCTTCAATGTTACAGCTTCTCATATTATTAATGATATCTTTTGGTAGCTAGGACGAAACCCATGTCTCATAAACTCTGGTGCTAATTTTTTACTTTAGGTAATAGCTACCATCTGTGACACTTAGGATTGCTGTCACCCTGGCAAATGACAAACTTTTAGTTTTCTAATATTCTTAGTGTGCCAGGCCATCTGATAGACATTTGGAGATACAAGGCTAAATAAAACATTGCATTCTTGCCTAAATGTACAAGAAGATGATTCTGAGAATAACTAACATAGCAAGTGTAGTTGGTTATGGTTTTTTTTACTCTTTGGGGGTCCGCCACCCTGCTCCCAAGTAAATATACAGAGGCTTATTCTTACTGACGAATACCTGGCCTTGGGAGTCTAGCCAGCTTTTCTAACTTAAATTATCCTGTCTACCTTTTGCTTTTGGGCTCTTATCTTTCTCTAGTCTATATACCTTTCTTTCCTTCTTACTCTGCAGCTGGCTGTGTGGCTGGGTGGCTGGCCCTTGGTGTCCTCTCCTCCTTTTCTTGCTCCTCGATCTTCTCTTCCCAGATTTCTCCTTCTATTTATTCTCTCTGCCTGCCAGCCCCACCTATCCTTTCTCCTGCCTTACTATTGGCTGTTCAGCTCTTTATTAGACTAATCAGGTGTTTTAGACAGACAAAGTAACACAGTTTCACAGAGTTAAACAAATGCAGCATAAAAGAATACAACACATCTTTGCATCATTAAACAAATATTCCACAGCATAAACAAATGTAATACATCTTAAAATAATATTCCACAACAGGAGGAACCAATTAGACTATACACATTATTATTAGAAACCTCAATTAGAAGGAATCTAGGAAGACACAATAATTGTTAATTTTTTTTATATTTTGACATGCAAATTCAATAAAGACCCTTTCTTCTAGGTCTGTTTTTAAGCCTTTCATATTTGTACCACATATTTCACAACTGTTGGATACGAAATCCCCAACATTTGAACTTGAAAGGCTCATGGCAAAGAAGCCATATATCAAGCCTGACAGAAGACACCTACTCTACCAAAAACATCAACAAGCCTTGGAGGTGATCAGTAACAATAAGGTATGGTTAGGTTCTATTCTTTGTTGTGACAGTAAGAACAGTTTAAGGTGTAATTCAATTCATATTTTGAATTGTGGAGTATTAGCTTTCTTTCTTTCCTTCATTTAAAAAATAAGGTTAGAAATAGTGACTGATGAAGCTATATAGTTTTGACCTTGTTTAAGAATGTGTATGTTGTGGGCCAGGCAGTGGTGGCACACATCTTTAATCCCAGCACTCGGGAGGCAGAGGCAGGCAGATCTCTGTGAGTTTGAGGCCCAGCCTGGTCTACAGAGCAAGTTCCAGGACAGCTAGGACTACACAGAGAAACCCTGTTTCAAAAAACCAACAAAAGGAGTATGTATGTTGTGACTTTTTAGAAAAATTTAGAATTTTGAACATAATAACAACAGCTAACAGTTACAGAACACTTATTATATATAGTTTTATATGTATTGTTTAATGTATTTTATATGTATTATCCCTTATTTGTATTAGTTATATGAGGAAGATATTATTCTGATAAAGATTCTGAGACCCAGTGAAGTTGCATAGTTTGCTCAGTACATATTCCACACCAGAAAAGTCTCTGAAGGGCAGTTAACCTGGTCTTTTTCTATAACGTTCTGAATCTTGCAGCCCCACGTTAGGATTGAAAGTGATTTAAGGGGCTGTAGGTTAGTGAGAGAGTGCTTATGTGGCATGTCTGAGTCCCCAGAATCCAATACCTTGCACTGCCAAAAAGCAAAATAGTGATCAAGATTTTGTAGACTTAAAATAATGAGCTGGGGTTTTTGTTTGTTTGTTTGGGGTTTGGGGTTTGGTTTATTGTTTAGTCTGGAGACAGGGTCTCACTGTATATTCCTGACTAGCCTGGAATTTGCAGTGTAGACCAGGCTGGCCTCGAACTCACAGGGATCCACCTGCCTCTGCTTCCCAAGTGCTGGGATTAAAGGTGTGTGTTGCCATGCCCAGCTAAGTGTTTTGTTGTTGTTTTGTTTTTGTTTGGTTTTTTTGTTATAAGAATGATAGATGCTCATTATTTTAAAACTTGAAGCATTTTAGAAAAGTAATATATCACTTGAAATAGCATGTCTAGAAATAGACATGTATTTATTTTGTGGAACAGATAGAAAGACAATTTTATAATATAGCATACCTCTTCACTTCTTCCTAGCCTTTCCCCACCTCTGGAGAGAAAAAAAAAGATTAAAAAGGAAATGGAAGGGCTATCTAAAGTCAGTCATCCAATCACCCCCTACCCCACCCCCGTGAAAAAGATCAGCCATCTTGTATGTTTCTCGTCAGTCCCTTCTACCTGTTGACTGTCCTTCCACCACTAAGCTGTCCCCAACCGTCTTTGTACTTTCTGAGGCAAGGGCTCATTAAAGTTGCCCAGACTGGTCTTGAAGTCTCTCTACAACCCAGGCAGAGCTTGAATTTATGGTCCTCTTGCCTCATCTCCAAAGCCACTGAGACTACAGGCCGTCCGGTCCTTTGTGCCTCCGTTCATTCTCCTTAGCAACACTTGCAGGAGCGTCTGTCTGGTCCCTTGAGCCACCTCCACAAATCCTTCATTGCTCATGATAGCACTCACATGTCTGCAGCTTTCCCCCCATAAAACTGCTTCTAGGAGGTGGGTTTTATGACCGTCTTAACTATTTGGTAAACGGAGTTGAACTGGTTTAAAAGCTATTACTGGATCAGCCTCTAATGAATATTATTGGTGGACATTATAAAGTAGCGGAAGACAGTGGAATTTGAGGGAAGTGCACAGAGCTGGGCTCCACTTCTGCCTCTCTAAGTATCACTTCTGTGCTTTAGGGAGAATCACTAATATGCTAGCTTTCGTTTACATTTCCCTATTACTAGTGAGGCTGGAAATCTGTGCTTACTCTCACACTTTCTCCTCAGTGAATTAGCTATTTGTTTTTCCTTAATTTATTTCTCAGCTGGTTTTGAGTCAGTCTTTTGTTTTCCCTCAAAAGGCAAAAACTATGAATATTCACTCATATGTGTATACATATAAATGAATATATATAAAGATAGGCTCTTGCCGTGTGGCCCGAGTTGGACTCCCACTCTTGAGTTTAAGTGACTCTCCTGCTCAGCTTCCAAGCAGTAGGACTATAGTGAATACCCCCCCAGCTTATGTCACTTTTTAAATGTCAGTTAGCTGACATTAAATGTTTATGTCAAAAAATTTTAGTTTAGTTAATTGTATTTGTTGTTTTATTAAGGCATCTTGATTTCGTTCTTCAAAACACCTGGCTTTGCCTCATTATTTATAATTTTTCTGTATTTTCTTTTATATATGGTTTTTAAGTATTTATTAATTTTTGTGTATATGTATGGGACATGCATATGCCATAGTGTGTGTGTGTGTGTGTGTGTGTCTGTCTGTCTGTCTGTCTGTCTGTGTGTTAAGTCAGAGGACAGTTTTCAGGAGTTGGTTCTCTCCTTTGACTATTTAGGTCCTGGGGATCGAACTCAGGTCGTCAGGCTTGGTGGCCAGCACTTCTACCCACTGAGCCATCTTACTGGCCCACATATGTGTGCTTTTAAAAAATATTTAATTCTCTAGGACTGGTTGAAATGGCTCAGCAGGTAAAGGCACCTACCACTAAGACTAATGACCTGGGTTCAGTCCCCAGGACCTACATGGTGAAAAGAAAAAATCAATCAACTCCTCCAAGTTGTCCTCTGACTTCCAGGCAAAGCATGGTGGCACATTCACATACACACACACACACACACACACACACACACACACAAATGAATAAATAAATAAAATTTAACAACATTTAGTTCTATAATCCATCCTGAATCTGTTTTATATGTCATGAAGGCAAGGATTCTGAGCTTGTTTTCCAAAAAGGTGGTCAATTATTTAAATACTGTTTATTTACAAAATTCTTTTTCCCCATTATTATGAAACGCATTGCTTCTTTGGGAGGGTATGCATGCCCTTTCATGTTGGGAATCAGCATTTTGTGGCACTCTGTTCCATAATTCTTCAGAAGTTTACAGTGGTGCTGACTTACACACAGTGTTCTGTTCTTCCTCTTGATCCACAGTTGATGATGACTTCTCAACTATTTAAAAACCATTTCTTCTTAGGCTGGAAACGTGGGTTCAGAGGTAGAGCATTTGCCTAGCATGTACAAGGTCCTGAGTTCAATCCTTAGCAGTCCACATAGGAAAAATGCTGCTTTCTCTAAGAGTCATGGATACCACCCCCACTTCCTTGAAACAAGAACTATCTTTTTATTCCTTTTCCTCTTGAACATAACTGTTTTGTTTCCATAGTGTGAAGGAATTCATTGCTATCCTGTTTTCCCAGTGCTAGGGGTTGAACCCAGGTCCTCAAGCGTGCTAGGCAGACATTCTGCCACTGAGGTGTACCTGCAGGCCTGTTTCCTTAATCGGATAAAATTGGCTTTAAATACACAAGCTCTAAATCCACAAAAACGTTGCAGTCTTGATTTTCAGTAAACTTCTTCATATACAGTTAAGGCAGATTTCCACCTGTCTTGTTCTGAGTTTCTTTTTTATTAATACTATGTTGCTGTTCTTGTTTATTAATATTGTGTGATTGTTCTTATATTTTCAGCTAAAAATAACTACTGTTGGTATTTGTGCATTAACTGCATCTAGAGCAACGTTTTTCCCCAAAGAAAACCATTGTTTTTTTCTTTTTTCATTCCTTTTGCATCTACAGAATAGGAGAATAACCAAACCAGTAGAAACCAGAATAAATAAACCTTGGCAGTGGACTGGAGTTATGTTAAGATTCATGTATGTGTGTTTAATTTTGTTATTTTAATTAGGAAAAAAGCAAGACGATGTTGGACCACATGAGGAAGCTGGAAAAAGAAGTGTTTGAAGAGATGGAATCAATCCTCCAAAACAAACATCTTGACGTGGATAAAACTGTTAATCTCTTTCCTCAATGTGTGAAAGATGAAATTAAAATTTATCAGTCAAATATTAGTTCTTAATGATATATAAGTGGTCAAAAATCTTCCTCACTGCCCAGATAAATGATACAAAGCTACTTTAAGGAGATCTGATTATTCCCTCATATTTTGACTGTTAAAAGCACAGTAATTCTGTGAGTTCGAGGCCAGCCTGGGCTACCAAGTGAGTTCCAGGAGAGGCGCAAAGCTACACAGAGAAACCCTGTCTCAAAAAACCAAAAAAAAAAAAAAAAAAAAGCACAGTAATTAGTGTTCAGTATTTCAAGCATGAAACATTAACATGATGCATAGGCTGTGTTTATTATATTCTGTAGTGCCCTTAAGTCATTTTCTAAATTAAGAAAGCTCAGAGCCCCCTTTTTTTTTTAAGCAATGGAAAGTATGTCAAGTGAGTTTTTGTGCTTTAGGCAAATACTAACCAGCTTTAGAAAAATTAGAAAAATGTCTAAGGCTAATGCCTCATCCCTCAGAACTGTTAGTCTGTTTGTTATCAGGGTAATTGGAATCTTTTTAGGTTGGCTTCTTCAACACACAGCTTTCACGATGCCTCTATGGCGCCATAGCTCATTTCTTCTTAGCTTGGAATAACGCCTTTCTGTGGGGTGTGTCACTACTGAAGGGCATCTTGGCTGCTTCCAAACTTTGGCAATTGTGAGTAAACATCCAGGTGTAAGTTGCTGTGTCGTTCTAAGTGTTCAACCCATTTTGGCTGAAAACCGGGGGAACTGCAGATCTATGGTGTGAGTGAGGAACTGCCGAGCTGTCTGGCAGAATGCTTCCGTTCCTGCCCCCTCTAGCCCATTGTTCTGTCCTGGCCAGTTGCCCATGTTCTAGAATTTGGTCATTCTAATCATTTTTTAGGTAACAGGGATTGAACCCATGACCTCACACTTTCTCTTTTTTTTTAATTTGTAATTCCAAATGGCGTATGATGCTGAGTTTCATTTTGAAAGCTTATTGCCACTTGTACATCTTCTTTGATGAGGTGTCTAGGTCTTGGCCCATTCTATAATCAGGTGCTTTTTATTTATTATTCATTTATTTTACTAGGGCGTCTACGCTTTATTTTTCTTAGCTTTTAAAATTTTATTTTGTGTGTATGAGGGTTTTGCTCCATGTCTGTCTGTGTGCCACACACATGCCTGGTGCCCTCAGAGGGTATGAGATCCTCTACACCTAGAGTTTCAGATGGCTATGAGCCACCATGTGGGTGCTGAGGACCAAACCCAGGTCCTTTCCAAGAACAACGAGTGACTCTTAACCATGAGCCATCTCCCCAGCCCCTCCCACCCCCAAGTCAAACCTCTTCAAGCTCGTTGTTCTTAGGGTAAAGCCTCACTCCTTAACAAATGCCAACAAGAGATGCTGTTGACTTTATGCCCCTTTTATATACTAGTGCACATTTGTTCTTGATTTTTCTTTCAACGATGGTGGTCTTTTAATCCTTAAATGTGCCCAGTGTGCGCATTCCGGCCTCATGGCTGTACCCTCTGCATGTACCTCCCTTTTATGTAAGTAGTTCTTTTCATCCTTAGAGCTTGCTAACAAATGAGTTTCTTAGGCATTTTCCTTCCATATACTCAGGATTATATGTGGCTCCAAATTAATCATACATTTAATATTTCACAGTAGAATAGACATTCCATGATGGCCCATTGTTCAATATTATACTTGGATGCTTTGCTATTATATAATATTTGTTAAAGGAACATCCAAATACTGGTGAAAAGAATTTATACAGACCTTTCTACAGAAATGTAAAGTTAAATAAAGTAGCTGGATAATTTACCTGTATAACCTGGTAGCCTCATAAGTTTGAGCCCTAAAAAACTTCGAGGATTATAAGGATATGTGAGTTAATTTGTAGAGATTTTCACTGTGTACATATATATATATATATACAACAGAATATTTGATGTGAATGCTCATGTTGGTAATTAATGCCTTGGGGTGTATTTTAGGAATTTTAGTGTTTTCTTAAGTTTTATCTGTTGTAAGAGTAAAAAATAATAAACTTAGTTATTTTACATAAATTTGGTTTGTTTGATCTTTGATGAAAAGAGAAGTTTATATATTAGTCTCCAATACATTTCCTTAAAAATAATTACACAGAGTGAAATTTTGGAAACAGAGTTTTTTTGTTTTTTTGTTAAAGTATTGGTTTTGTAGAAGTATTATTTGGTTGGGTTTATTTGAGATGGGGTTTCTCTGTGTAGCCCTGGCTGTCCTGAAACTCTCTCTGTAGTCCAGGCTGGTCTCAAACTCAGGAGATCTGCCTGGCTCTGCCTCTTGAGTGCTGGGATCAAAAGCATGTGCCACAATCGCCTGACTAATTCTAAACAGAATTTTACAAAATACTTTTACAATGCTGGCCCACACCTTTAATCCCAGCATTCAGGAGGCAGAGGCAGGTGGATCTGTGAGTTCGAGGCCAGCCTGGTTTACAGAGCAAGTTCCAGGACAGTCAGGGCTGCACAGAGAAACCTGTCTTGAAAAACAACAACAAAATGAACTGCTTCAGGTTTTCATCAGATGACTGCAGAAATGTAAAGCCCATCTTTTCCTGAAGAACATTTTATGATCCTGGACTGCGCATCCCTGTCACTCGTCACCTGACCACTTGTGCCCAATTATTAAAAGGTACTTATAAAAAATGTTTACTGACAGTCCGGTTACTCCAGACTCTGCAGAACCACAAGGTCATGAGATAGCCCCAGGAAAATCACTTAAGAAAGCATTGAGAATTTACAGACAAACTTGTGTGGCATAGTCAGCATTATTTGGATTATTCAAGGAAAAGATGTTGACCATGCAAGTTAAAATAAGTATTTTATTGAGAAACGTGCTGTCAGTGAGAAAGTAACATACAAATATTTTCATTTAATAAAATTAGCTTATCCCTTAATCCTAGAAACATCCCTTAAAGGCCTTTATCATCTGAAACTGCAAATCACTCTGATCTGTGGTTTTTAGAACCTCCCATGGAAAATGATGTTTCAGATTCCATTTGTGCAAATGAAAGAGCATACTTAATAAGGTTTACTCACAAACAAAACAAATTCCCGTCCTTGAATCTGGGTTGCTTGCATGCATGTGAGTTCTGTCTTGTGTCACCAGAGGCCGCTAGAGCAGATGCTTCTGCATAGCCCCCGGCATCGGGAGTTAGTTACAGTGTGGGCGACTTTCCCTTCCACCTAAAACATCCCAGTTCCACGATCAGAACATAACTAAGTTTCATTTCTTTTTAAATATACTAGACTTCCATGCAAGTTTTTTTTTTTTTTTTAGTTATGTATTTGTTACATTAAAAGGGCCAGGGCACTAAAACCCATAAATAATTTTCTAGGTGGCTTTTATATATTAAACACTATGAGATAAATAACGTTTAAAATAAATTAAACCATCACTGAAATCTAACAATTAACTGGCTGTTCAAAGGATGTGCAAATTATCTGAAGGTAAAGCTTTATCTAAGGTGTTATGGTCTTGATATCAAAACCCGGCCGCAGTGTGGTGGCCTTGGAGAAGACTGGCTCGTAAGAGAGGAGTTGAAATGGGATTTGCCCTTCTAAGAGTGAAGAGACCAGAGCCCTTCCGTCCACCACGTGTGGCACCATCTGTGAACCTGAACCAGGGCCTCACCAGACGCCGAGCGTGTCGCCGCTGTGATCCTTCACTACAGCCTCCAGACCTGGAACGAAGACTTCCTGATGCTTGTGAGCTCTCTAGTTCGAGTCGTTTTTTAAAAAGGTCTCAGTGGACTAAGCAGCATTTGGTCATTTTTAAACTTACACATTTTTAGACATGGACACATTTAAAGACTAAATTCTAAAGGTAGGATGTTAGGTTTAGAATTTGAAACTTCTGACTATATACTTTGTCAATGCAGGGAATAAAATAGATTTTTCCTTCTACAACAGGATACCTTGAAAGTGCCAGAAATAGTCATGTCATGGCAATACTTTAATCGATAACATTTGAATGAATATGCTCAAATTACTTAAATTTTTAACTTGAAAATTATAGAGATAATATTAATGTTCTTAGTCTCTTCTTATTGGCACACATTAGTACTTCAGAGAGAAGACAAGACAAAGCTTTAAAATTGGTGTTTTATCAAAAATAAATTTAAAAATTACTTTTAAAAAATAGTGGGGTTAGCCAGGCATGGTGGCACACACCAATAAGCCCTGAACTCAGGAGACAGAGACAGGAAGATCAGGAGTTCAAAGCCATCCTTGGCTACATAGGGAATTTGAGGCCAGCCTGGGCTACATGAGACCTTATCTAAAAAATAAAACAGAAATTTTAATTTTTAAATGGGTAGTATTTGTCAAAGAAGTGGAAAGAAAAATAAAACCTTTTACTAGAAAAAATAAAAATCTGTTGGGGGAAGTGTTATCGGTAAATGTAAAGTTGTCTTAAGGTTCATTTTTAGAGCAGCAAGCCTGCCAACTTTGGCAATTTAAAAATAACAGCCAGTTAGATACTGACTTTGAAATTATAACAAACAGTCGCAGAAAGAAATGATTTTCAAATATCGGTACGATAGTGGTACCTGTAGCAATTACTGTATTCATTATCAGAACGTTTAACTCTAGGCTTTCTCTCGTCAGTTTCCCATGTGCTTTACATGCACATAAGGTCAGAGCGTGTCAGTACGGGGTAGGAATGCATTTGCCATTTGCAGGCGAGATGATGGAGGCTCAGAAAGGTGACCTGCCCGAGGCCTCACAGCTAAAAGTGCCAGATGTGAGCCTAGAGGGTACGACTCCACCTGGGGTTCTCACCTTCATAATTTAAGTCTTAGGGGAAAGGGAGCATGGAGATGAGTGGCCAATTTCTTTATAGCTTTCCTGTTGGGGGTTGCTCACAGTAGTGGCAGGACTCTGTTCAGGGCTCTTCTGAAGGAATCTGTAAAACAGATACTCGTCCCGGAACTCATAATCGTTGGTGATGTGTTGGATGACTCCCCCCTGCACCAGCCGGTCTCCGTAGATGACAGCTTCACCACGGTCCGAGGCAAGGCCCACTTCAATCAGCCAGTTCACCAGGTCAGAGCCACAGAAGGTCCCAGCAGAAGTCTTTGCGCCACACCTGTATGTCAAAGGAATGATTCAGCCATATGCTCTGTAACTCTGGTATCGGCACTGCATGACAGAGGATGAGCAAAGAAAAACATAAGGGAATGAGGGAAGACAGTGTGATAGTTAAGAGCAGGACAGAAATGGAACTGTTCTAAACATGAAGGATTTGTTACCTTTCCTGACCCTAGAAAGACTCTGGTGAAAAAAAAAAAATGCCAGTAATGCTTGTGAAAACAAACACTTTTTAAAAACGGACTAGGTAAGTGTATTGCCTGAGAAAAATTCTTCCAGGAGGGGAGCACGTGTGTATGTGTGTGGCATGTGTCTCTGTGTTTGTGCATGTTTGAATGTATTGTGTGTGGGGTACATGTATGTACACATACATGTGGAAGCCTGAAGTGGACAATGGTTGACTTTGATTCCTCCCCACTTTATTTACTGAGGCAGGGTCTCTTACTGGACCTGGAGCTTGCCCATTCCAGCTAGTCTGGCTTGCCAGAGGGTCCCCAACAGATCCCCTGCCTGTCAACCTGCTGCTGGGATGACCGGCAAGCCACCCCACCTGCCCAGCTTTTATGTGGGTTCTGGAGATCCCAAATCCAGTCCTCACGCTGTGAAGCAAGCACTCTGTCTACTGAGCCGGCTCCCTTGCCCCAAGAAGTTTTTCTTTTTTTTGAAAACTTGGTTTAACTTTCGAGAATTTAAAACGCTATGTATGGCATGTGGATACTACACTGAGCAGCATAGATTAAGACAATTTTTGACAATAGTTTTTAATTTTTTATTTATATATTTTTATGTGTATGGGAGTGTTACCTGCATTTATGTCTGGTGGACACCATGTGCATGCAGTACCCAAGGCCAGAAGAGGGCATCAGATCCCTGGAACTGGAGTTAACAGATGGTTGTGAGCCGCCATGTGGAATCAAACCCGGGTCCTCTGGAAGAGCTGCCAGTACGCTTTACCTGCTGAGCCATCTCTCTAACCCCTGCCCCCCCCCCCAGAAGTATCTTTTAATAGCAGCATGGCCTGCGTGTGTTATGTGCACTTGCATGCACGTAATGTGTGCACATGTATGTGGGAGTCTGGGGTCACGGTCTGTCTTTCCTCCATGGCTCTCCATCTTGGTTGGGACAGAGTCTCACTGAACTTAAAGCTCATGGATTTGGCTGCTCTCTCACCCCACCTGGGCTGACAGGCACACGCCACTGGTCCAGCTCTCTCTCCCCACCTGGGCTGACAGGCACACGCCACTGGTCCAGCTCTCTCTCCACCTGGGCTGACAGGCACATGCCACTGGTCCAGCTCTCTCTCCCCACCTGAGCTGACAGGCACACGCCACTGGTCCAGCTCTCTCTCCACCTGGGCTGACAGGCACATGCCACTGGTCCAGCTCTCTCTCCACCTGGGCTGACAGGCACACGCCACTGGTCCAGCTCTCTCACCCCACCTGAGCTGACAGGCACATGTCACTGGTCCAGCTCTCTCTCCCCACCTGGGCTGACAGGCACACGCCACTGGTCCAGCTCTCTCTTGGGTTTTAAAGACCCAACTCAGGCTCTTGTGTTTGCGTGGCAGGCTCTTCACTGACTGCCACAGCTCCCAGTGTGGCCTTGTACCTGTCCACAGATGACTAGTGTGTAACTGTTACAGTTGTGTCTGTGATGCATGCCTGTAATTCCAGCTCCTGAGAGGTTGGGACAGCAGAATCCGGTTTGAGCAGCAGTTAAATGAGGAGATTCCATCTCAAAGAACAAAAGTAAAACTTCTTTTTGTTCTATTGTTTTATTAACCTGCTGAAATCAAACTTTCATGTTCAGCTTATGGTACCTGCAGTCTCTTTCCCTCAGTAGCCAGTACAACCATTTGCTTCATTAGGAATTGGAGCAAACAAGTGAAATCTGCCCTACAGCAAACTCAAGATTTGAAAAGTGTGCTTTGGGGCTGGAGAGATGGCTCAGTGGTTAGGACTCAGTGTCCTTCCAGAGGCACCCAGCTCAGTTCCCAGCATCTACATCAGGCAGCTCAGAACTGCCTGTAACTCCAGCTCCAGGGGATCTGACACCCTCTTCTTACCTCCATAGGCATGCGCACAGACACATGCACATTCATAAAATAATAAAAATCAATCTTTAGGAAGCATGCTTTGATTTTTATTTGCTTCTAGATTGTTTAATATTTGTCTTCCTAATGCAAATTTGGATTGCTTAAGTATGAGCGGATAAAGAGAAAGAAATGTAAAACAAGAGAACCAATTACATGAATTATGAACATTTTCTCACAAATGTGCACTAGACAGCAAGAACCCCACAAGCATCAATCAAGCTGTGAAATCTGGAGTGCTTGACAACAGGAAATAGAGGTGAAGAGCAGGATGAAATGACAAACGGGTGTCAAAAAATCAAGCATTTTACCATAAATACAGAGTTTCACATATAAGAATTAGAAAAAAGTTAATAACATAAAATTGTTCTCCAATATCTGAAATATCAGTGTTAGTGTCTGGGTCTTTTCAATGTAGAGGTGATACCTTCTGTCCTAGTCAGTAACTGAAGATATTTGTTTCCTGACTGCTGTGAGCAGGCCGCTGTCCCAAGAGCCTAAGCAATAGTACAGAGTGTCAGAGAATGTGACATGGGACAGGCTGCAGATCTGGAGAGAAGCAGGAATCAGCTGGTTTATACCAGCTGGTGCCCATTCAGCCATCTGGGACCTGGTAGCTCAGCAAATGCTAAGAGTTCTGCTTCCTGACAGTTGGCAAGCACAGTAACCTGACGGAAACTGTGGATTTTCTTAAAAGAAAAATTTAAAGCAACGTTAAATTGTTCAAACTATCCATAGGCAGTATCCTGAAACTGTGCTTAGCCTCTCAAGGTAGAAAAGTCACTTTTCTCCAGAGTTTATCATTGTTATTAATTGGGCAAGGCTCATCACAGACACTTGGCCATCAAAGTAAGATTTTTCTCTGTGGTTTATTATTAATATTTTATGTGTGTGAGTGGTTTGCCTATGTATGTATGTGCATCATGTGCATGCCTGGTGCCCAAGGAGGCCCGTAGAGGGAGTCAGATCCCCTGAAACTGGAGTTACAGAAGAAGGTTGTGAGGCACCATGTGGTGCTGGAAACCGAGAGGCCGGGGCTCTGTAAGAACAAGTGCTTGCAAATGCTGAGCCGTCTCTCCATACGCCAAAGGAGGACTTTTTTTTTTTTTTTTTTTTTTTTTTTTTTTTTTTTTTTTTAGGAAAGGAAATGTGAGGTTTTGAGAACTAAACTTGCCAAGAAGTACCAGCTCAGAAAGTTCTAGTATTAACACTCAGAGAGTCCCCTTCCCACTTCCTCGACCAGGCTATATTCTTCCGATTATTAATGGCATGCATATTGAGCATAGTGTCAGAGTCCTTAGAAATGAACCATCTTGAATAGTAATCTCCACATTTTTAGAAATACACATAAAGGTATTAGGTTCTTTACTTTTTGCTTTGTTTTATTTCCTCTTTCATGACAACTAAAACTATTAGCACTGTAATATTTGATTATTTTATTCATCGTTTCCTGCTGCAGCACGTGCTGTACCTTGGGGATTAGAAGAATAAATATCATGTCACAAAATAATGACTAGGACTGGAAGTGAAATAAATATCATAGAATTAATTAAGAGGGAGAAATTTCATTTCATTCTCTTGACAGCATCATGAAATGACATAGTACTAGGAGATGAGAATATAAAATCCCTTCCAAACCTAGTGTTTTCCAGTGCTTTATGAGAGACACTAATGGCCAACATGAAGAGAATGTTAATACCCTACCCAACAGCTCACATTTTATATAGGAATCAGAAGCTACCTGACATTAAATGTAAAAATCAAAGTGATATGTCATTTTTATATCTTATTTCTTAAACTAGAAACTTACCCATAGTTATTAGCTTGTTAAAACCTAATGTTAATAATCTGGAATCTATGTTTCTGAACCCTGTACTGGCTTTACCTTCTTTCTCTGACGATGTTTCGGATGCACAGGTCACGGTGATAATGGACAAATTGTTGACAGGTCATTTTTATTTCCTCAGAAACAGGGGAGTCTCTGTTTTCTGCTGTTTCCTTATTGTTCCACAGGAATTCAAGCCTGAAAACCAAAATTTAAGCAGGCTGTTTCTTAAAGAAAACAGGGTGTGAGAAGATCCAAACTACCTCACCAAGTAACTATTCTAAATCCATCACCAAAGCTCTGTCATCAATACCCAGATGTCATTAATCTCTGATCCAGAAATGCCCCTGTTCTACACCCGCTCTTTGAGCAGGCTGGGGCAGGGCTGACCACTTTATACACGCTGCAGATATGTTTGACCCCTTCAGTTTGTACTAAGATATTCCTTCTGTCTTTGACCTTTTTGAAGCACAGACCTAACTTAGAAACTAAGCCGGATGTCTCTCACTTCCTCAGAGACTAAAACCAAAACTAAGCCAACCAAGTAACTTATGGATAGGCATTTTATTTCACCATTTCCAACATTAGTAGCACAGAAACAAGCGCCAGGGTCTGGAGTCTAAAACAGTCCATTCTGTCTGTCCAGGCAAGACAATGTTGACAATTGATTTGGCCAGCATTATGAAGCTGGCGACTAAGCTGAATGGCTTTTCTTCTATACTTTTCTTTTAGGAATGCTTATGACCCTTGGCAATGACATCTTAATGTAAATAATGACAGTGATGATGATGGAGAAGGGGCAGACCCTCTTAACTGGCACTCCTTATAGAGTAGGCAGGTTGAATTCCGTTAGCCCTTCTAGTGTCTATGAATTTTCCCTCGAGAGCAAGTGAAGAACAAACATTTTTCCCTGCCTCTCTCTCCATCCCATGTTGAAACTTTTACCTTGTTATTTTTCACAAAGAAACCTTGATCTTCCTTAAAAGAAGCCTTCCTAGAAGCCAACAAAACCCCCAAAGTTGAGAGAATCTTGAATTTTCTGTAAACACTCAGTTTGATAGAAAGAGAAAGCTTATTGTCAAAGGAGAAAAAGAATTAGATGTAGACTTTGATGAGGAATACAGCACCTACTACTTCCATTTCCAAGTTTCATTTAACTATATGTAGTTAATAGCATAGCTAGAAGTCAATGCCCATCAATTCTTGTTAAAATGCAAATTACATTGCTGGATTTATAATACTTCTTCCAATACTTTCTCCGCAATTATCTGCAACAAATATGTGATTTCACAGATAACCTTTGTGTGGTATTTATGGTCTCCTAGCAGATATAAAAGTATAAAAGTATCAAATTTTAATAGAATGGCCTTGTCATCACCTTTAAGTACAAAGGCTTATTTCAAAACTGAATTTACCTTCTTTTGAAAGGTAGGATGATTAAATGTTTGTCCAACCCAAAGATTCCAAAGGAAATAAATCCCTAGGAGAGAAAACAGTAATTCCGTTTGAATTCAACAATAAAATGTTAAGACAGAAATGAAGACAGTCAGTGTGTGAGAAAGCAGCCGATAGTGATGAGGGCAACATTTTAAATTCAGCATACAAAGCAGGCTGAAGTTCAGTGCCTGCAGGCACACGACACCCGCTCGTCGCCTCTTCTCAGTCATTCTGTCCTAGTAATTATGATGGGTGCTAAAAGCCAGTGTTGAAGAACTGCGTTTGCACGACAGCTCCTGAAGAAAAACACAATCATTCAAAGCCTACATGTTTGTGTTTCCCTCTTTTTAAAAGATCTCTCTGTGAGTGCCCAAGTACTTATTATTTTTCTGTTGAAACTTCATAAATGTAATTAACAAGGGCTATAATATCTAATTTTAATACAGTTAGCATTATGTTGTAGATATGAAAGGTCCCCCAAAGACTTATGCATTGCAAGCATAGTTCTTCATGTGCCGTTACATGAAGCTAGAGGGTGGGCCCAGCAGTAGGGAGTCCATAGGACTCTTCTGGAAAAGCTGAGCTCAGTTCCTAGCACTCATGCTGAGTGGCTCAAAACTGCTTATAACTCAGTTCCAGAGGATCTGACGCCCTCTTCTGGCCTCCACAGGCAACTGTACTCACATGCACATACCCCACCTTCCCCAGACACACCAATAAGACAGACATACACATAATTAAAAATTTGTAAATACAAAATATTACATGAAGGACTTGATTGTCTTAAGTACAAATAATCAGAAGGGAACATCTCACTACACTAGGTCCTTAAAAGGAAAATAGGATTCGAGTGAGATTGTGTCTTCTCATGCCTTTGAGCCATAAGCTGTGTGGATAGCATTTGAAGTACAACATTCCTGCCATTAGTTCTGTTCTTGACAAAGCCCTGTGGAATGGAGCTTGCTTGGTTCCTCTCCTAACATGGCTCAATCTGGAGTAGGCTTTCTGAATGCAAAATGCTTAGGGGGGCTGTGAATTTTCAGCCTAGTATTCTATAGTTGGGTAATGTCAGATCTTAAATAGTATCACAAGTGAAACTGGTATCAGATGGCTCACCTGGGGCACCCATGTTTGTCTGTAATGAACTTATTATATAATGTGTTCCTTTATACTTTGCTGGTTTTCTTCCAATAACAATGTCAAAACAAGCAGGAAACACTTTGAGTGGTTAGTGGAAGGTGAAAATATGTAGAAGCAGAAACTGACAAATTTTAACTACCTTATATGGCAAAATATTTCAAATTTAATGGGCAGTGATTTCCAACACAGTATTTTTCAAGTTGATATTCAGTTTATGCATGAATATTCTCTAATCAAAAAGTAAGGGTTTGAGTTGGGGATGTGGTTCAGTGTGGTTACATGTAGTTAGTAGTATGCCTAGTATGTACAAGTGAAAATTCAATCCCTAGCACCTTAAAAAAGAAGAGATAAGAAAAGCAGGTTGATGAAAAGATCAAATTTTGAACTTTGCATATAAAATATTTCCCAAAATTTAAAATGTTGTTTTTCTTTAAATATCCCCTTTTTGTCCCAGTGCTAGGGATTAAACCCAAAGCCTTCTAAATGCCAGACAAATATAAATTTTAATAGTAACATGAGAGGGGAATGATAGTATCTGTTTTGTAGGTATTTGGGGATTTACATGAGATAATGAACATGAAATTCTTAACAAGGGTTGGTACAGGGTAACCTCTGGAGGAACACTACTATTGTTTCTGCTGAAATGTATTTATACATCACATGATTTTTAAAATACTGATTTAAGTAGCTGTCATTCAAAAAACATGAGATATTTAGTAGTGTTAAATGGCCAAACTAAGGCTCAGAGAAGCAGGTTATCTTCCAAAGTGAGTTAGGAAGATCATAAGTTTAAGAAAAATTTGGGGACATCTTGTTCCTACTTAAATCATTATTCTTCATCTCAATGGCAAAGCAAAAGAAAAAAAGTCTTTGGTATTTCTGGCTGAAACATTCAGCGTACATTCTGATGACTTCAACCAATATAATAATTCATCTCTATGGGGAGACAGGCGGCAGCTGTCAGCTGTCATGCGTACCAGCAGCTGATAAACAAACTGAACCCTTTGATGTAAAAGAAAACACTGTCTGCACCACCCTCCCCCCAATCACCTCACCCAGGAAAACAACCCTCTCGTTCTCAGTAAATAAATACCTGGCCAAAGTTAAACACGGCACAGAAAAACTGTAATTCCACATAGAGTCGTCCAGTCTCGTGATTGAACAGCCACCACAAACAACTAGAGAGATTCTGTAAAGGGAAGAAAAAGCAGCTTGAAAATGAAGCAGAGAATGATTTCTCCCCATCCAGCGCACAGTATGATAACTTCTCTAGCTAATAATTAGGGGGGAAAGACGACAGGGGAAAAACACCGAGAGAATGTCGAAGCTTTGTCTTTCAAAGAGGTTTCAACCTTCCTCTTGACAGATGCCACTCAAACTGTCTATTCTGATCAACTTGGAAGCAAGAAGACATGAGCCATAATACAGAAGCTTACATAATAGATCAGGACTGCCGACTAGCCTACACAGGATGGATTTTAAAATTAGCTTGACACAAGAAAACAATTCTATCACTAAGCAGCAGTCCCTGGCAGCAGTTCTTGTTTTTGACTCTTGTTCTTAGATGGCCATTAAGTGTTGCTGGCTAATCCACGCTATGTAACGAGCATCCAATGTGAGGCGGCTGCAGAGGCTTTTGGCCCACCTCCCATCTCTAGGGAGTCACACTCTAAGCATCGTAAGGGATCATGTGTAACAACTGATAATTCACAAATGAGGATAGCAAATAAAAACCCTTCTATAGTTAAAGAAATGAACACAATAAAATTAAGTACTGTACTTATAAATTATAATATTGAAAATCCTTCAATATTTTATGCTGGCATGAAGGCTCTATGAATATGCACTACCCCTCTGGAAAAGAATCAATAGAATACATCTGTGTCATAGAAATGCTTCTAGACTTTGATGCAGGGTTCTTGACCTCGGGAATCTACCAACAGAAAACACAATGTCTGGAGGTGTTTATTAGGGCATTTTGAACAAAGAAGTACTTGAATAAATTATGATGTTGCTTTTTTGTGGTTATTGGGAAATAATTTAAAACAATGGCTTTGAACACTTTGGTCAAGTAGCCTGTTTGATATAGTTGGGGAAAAGCAACACAGAAGCCTGAGTGGACTATAGAACCATGCAGAGTGTGCTGAACAGTTAGCAGGCAGGGCTGAGGATACAGGTCAGTACTTAAGCTTGTGATTCACATTCCTGAGGCCCTGGGTTCAATCTCCAGCACAAAAGAATTAAATAATAATGAAAAAGAAAAATTAGAAGGCATTAGTGTGATAGATACTTTTCTTGTTCTCTACAGTATGAAGATTTTCATAATTAAAAAATTTTAAAGGTGTATGTGTCTGAGTGTTTTCCTGTGTATATATATGTTGTTCTCATGTGTTTGCCTGGCGCCCACAGAGGCCAGAAGAGGGCGTCAGATCCCCTGGAACTGTAGTTACAGACAGTGGTTATAGATGATGAGAATCTTTGGTCCTCTGCAAGAGCAGCAAGTGCTCTTAACTGCTGAGCCATCTCTCTAGGCCCTAAAAATTATTTTAAAAGTTTATTTGCCTCAAACATTTAGCTATATGTTAAAATTCAGATGGCCTAACCACCATACTTCCGCAAAGTAGCAGTGAAGTTTCTCTGAGAGAAGCCGACTGTTTAAAGAAATACCCCCCAACAGAAGCAGAAGAAGCATTTACAGCAAACAGGCCAATGATGAGCAGTAAACACAGCAGGACGTGTCGAGTCAGCTGAGGGTCTCCAGTCTGCAGGTGCTGCTCTTCCTCCTGGGCTAGGATGCAGCTTCGGGAGTCACAGTGACTCACACAGTGGTCTGCTACAAAACAGTGAGCGGAGTTTATTCCAAACCCACATGACTTCCCAAGAGAAACAGCACCGAAGCGCACTCAGCTAAGACTTGGGCTCTAACTGTCAGTCGCCCTGGAGAACACCCTCATGTTATGGTGCAGAGTCTCTGAAGATGCACAAGCAGTATGCGGTAGTTCCTTCTACCTACTTAACAAGGGTCTCTGTCTACAAAATTTATGGTACATAATTATGATACACAACTTAGACATACTTCATATAGTTTACATATAATTTTAAAGGTTGAATTAATAGTTTTATCTGTGATGAATCCACATGAGTCACAAATACCCTATTATGTTCTATTTTGACAAAGCATGAAACAAATGTACTATTACCTCTTGCATTTTATAAAGAGCCTAACTAATTAATTAGTCCTGGTCCTAGCAAATAAAGCTAGGGGGACAGTCTCAGCTTTTAAGAGAAGAAAAAAGGCCAAAATTCAATAGGTCTCCTGGGTTTCTCACTTCAATTAACCTTTGTTTTTTGTTTTAAAAATTCTGGGGATGAAACATTGGATTTTATGTTGGGCAAGTACTTACCACTGAGCTATACCCTCAGGCATGTGAGTTAAATTTATTGGGAAATCAATTTTAATACTATCTTTAAGAATTTTATTTTTTTCAAAATGAGTTCTGTTTCTATGATTATGGTCTTATTATCACTTGCCCCCATCTTATTGGAAACATATTCTCAAGACACGTTTTACAGTGTATAGCTTCAACAGGAGGCCTGTGTAGTGTTCTTTTCACATATAAGGATACAAAGGTTTCTTTTTCACCCTTAAGCCTCCCCCCATGGCCCCAGGGCACTTACTTTTCTCAAAGGAAGAAGGCACAGGCCCACTGGCACTTGCAGTTGTTACTGGCTCTATTGATGGACAGTGTACGTCACCATTTCCCAAGGAGCAGGAACAGCAACCTAGACATAGGAAATAGGATGTGAAGGGGGGCCCAACCACAACAGAAATGCCCAAGTTCAAAAGATGCCAAGCCATGCTCAAGCCACTCAGGTTGTCTCCGTGGAAACATTTTCCATACGGGTACCTATCTAGGTGTGCTATACAGATGTGAGCGATTAAACGGTGTCAGACAAATGATCAGCTCCTTGTGTTGTCCCCTCACTGCAGGAGACAGAGAGAAAGGTTTTTATCCAGGCTGCTTCCTGGAGACACTGTACTTCAGAAACTAAGAATTCAATCATTTCCTAAAACAAGACTTTCATTCATCATTTTCCTAAATACAACTGCTCTGCTGATGACCAATGTTGGCCTAAATAAAAGCTGCCTGTGACTTGGATTCATTGTCTACCTGCCCCAGCGATTGGACCAAAGGCATTCCCTTCTTTCTGGATAATTCTTTACAGTCAGTCAGAAGCCCCCATCTGGGCATGGCTGATAGAATCCTCTTTCAGGCTCATCTCTGCAGTCACTCTTTCAAGCTCTTCCAGCTCAGGAGTCTGGAAGATTCGGGGGAAGCAGTACTCCACTCTTCTCTACAAGCACACATGGCTGAATCTCCAGCTGGCTCATAGGCAGGCGGCTCATAGGCAGGCTGCTCTACGCAGTCACAGTGGGACAGGCTGCATAGCTGTAATTTTCCTCTGTATTTATTTATTTATATGTTTATTTCCTCTGATAACTGCACACAGTGACCTTTAAAATTTTTTTTTTTACAGTTATGCTGTGGGATGTTCTGTATGTCAAATGTGTTGCTCTGATTGGTTAGTAAATAAAACACTGATTGGCCAGTAGCCAGGCAGGAAGGATAGGCCGGACAAGCAGAGAAGAGAATTCTGGGAAGTGGAAGGCTGAGTCAGAGAGACACTGCCAGCCGCCACCATGACAAGCCGCATGTGAAGATCCCGGTAAGCCACAAGCCATGTGGCAAGGTATAGATTTATGGAAATGGATTAACTTAAGCTGTAAGAACAGTTAGCAAGAATCCTGCCACGGCCATACAGTTTGTAACCAATATAAGTCTCTGTGTTTACTTGGTTGGGTCTGAGTGGCTGTGGGACTGGCGGGTGTCAGAGATTTGTCCTGACTGTGGGCCAGTCAGGAAAACTCTTGCTACACAGTTATATAGGCATGGTGCTTCCTGACATGGATTGCAATATGAATAGAATTATAACTTCAGTGGTAAACTATTAAAATGTACATGCTAGAAAAATGAGTAATACTTAGGCTTAACCTCTCATTGATAATGTACTTAAGTTCTCCTGTGATAGTCTTAAAAACAAAAGGATTTCAAAGTACAAAAGCTATTATCTATAAGCCATTACAAATGTCTTTTGAATTTTAAGATAATAATGCCACCTCAAGGTTAAAAACAGAACCACAGAATAACAGAAAAGAAAATAAATTATCTCATCCAGCTCTCTTCAGAAATGTGAAGGTTTAAATAATGAAATTACACAAAAAGATATAAAAATGAAGAAAACATGTAAGGCCAGCACATTCCAATAACATACCTACAGGGAATGGATACCTGCACGCACACAAATGTGTACATAAATAAGCAAATATGGCCTCTGTAGAAAACTACTTTGCAGTTTCTTCCTTCAAATATAAGGGCTTATCAGTAGCCATCAGCTTTCTCTTTATTAGACAAATATTTTTTTGTTAAACATACTGTTTTTATTTATTTTCAAGATTTATTTGTTTTAAGATTCATATATTTCTGTTTTATGTGCATGAGTGTTTTGCCTACATGTAAGTATGTGTACCATGTGTGTGCCTGGTGTCCAAGGAAGCCAGAAGAGGGCATCTGATGCACTGGAATGTGAGCCACCATGTAGGCACTGGGAACTGAGTCCAGGCCCACCGCAGGAGCAGCAAGTGTTCTTAATCACTGAGCCATCTCTCCAGCCATATTAACTAGGCTCTTAATCACATAATAAAATGTGACCCTAATTTCACACTATTCATAACACAAAAGTCATAGGTCTGTAACAAATACGCAAGGAGAAACAGAGATAGGTGAGCTATATTGAACTACCAAACTACACAACAGACCAGGATGGTCATCTCAGGTGTTATGTGCTTATACTTCCAATAAAGCAGAAGAAAACAAGATTTAGGGGAGAAACATAACCAGACAGATTTTGAAACCTTTTTCCTTAGGAACATGGGTGAACGGTCATTAATCAAGTATTTTACTCAAGCAGTCTTCATGATAGTGTCAGGGAATCATGACACCCACTCAACTATACTCCACATAAAAATAATATTACTAAGTGTGTACAGTAAGCCTGATATCTCACTAGGAACTGAGGCTATAAAGACAAATCAGAAATGGTATTTACAGGAGAGTGGGCCAAATAAACAACAGCAGTTATGAAACAGTGAGATGAGGGAGGAGGCTGTGGATACAGCTCAAGAGGACAGCTCTCCCCTAGCATTCATGAAGCCCTGGGTTCAATTTCAGTCCCACAAAAACAAAACAAAACAAAAACCGCAACCAAGTTAGGGTCATAAATAAGGAGACGAAAGCATGAGTGCTGCAGGTTTCCTGTGGACAGAGTTGCTAGCTGCCCCGTTTATAAAGTGCTGCCCCGTTTATAACGCAGATTCAAATTAGTCTTCTTGCTGGGGATGATCTCAACAGGGATTAAAGCCCACAGTTCAGTTTTTTGCTGTTTCTAAAAGTCAAGTGGAAGAGAAATGCAAAAGTCTCGCGAGGGTCTCAAGTCCCTTGTTTAGTGCTTCCCAGAGATGTTAGCGTTTGGCAGCCATCTAGAACATTCACGGAGGAAGACTACAGGGCAGGCGACCTGGGAGTCTTCTAGGGCTGCCCTAAACCCGATTAGAGGATAACTGCAAAGGGCAAAGAAAGTGAGGAAGGGAAGGAGGTCGGGCATGATCTGAGAAGTATACCGGGCTTACGGAAAACAGAGTCTAACGTTTTAGTAAAGACATCATTGAACTTCCGTTTTAAAAGGAACACGGTCAAGGAGCTTGAAAGAATAAAAGTCTGATGATGTCATCACAAATCGTCAGTGGGCCCAGGCTGAAGGGCTTTGCAGCAACAGCAGGAAGAGAGGTGAGACCACACAGGTGCCAGTCCGGGGCAAAGCATGGGGAGTCTGGGAGTGTGCACAGGGAGTGTGCACAGGGAGTGTGCACAGGGAGTGTGCACAGGGAGAGTGCACAGGGAGAGTGCACAGGGAGTGTGCACAGGGAGAGTGCATAGGAAGAGGAGGAAGAACAGGTGTTAAATAGGGACAATCGGGGACTGGGGGGGGGGACTAGAGAGTCTTGACCTGCACAGCAACAGGAGTCTGGTGTGACCACAGCTCCTTGAAGAAGGTTAGTTAATTTCACATAAGCAAGACTGGATGCCGAAGGGTTTGGAGGCTGATGGACTACAAGCCGTAAGATGGAATAACCGAGCATTTTTTCACAAAAGCCATCTGGGCTCTGTGGCAATGATTCAACTCTGACATTCCAGTATGAACACAGCCACTAACAACACTGTGGATGGGAAATTCAAGTTTCATAGAACTTGTAAGGGTCATAAAAAAAAAAAAATCTCTTAACTTCAATCTTTTAAAGATGTAAAAGAAAAATTCTTAACTGAGAAACTATACAAAAATCAGGTGGTAAGTCTGACTTGGCTTATAATTTCTATGATTAACCTTAAATTCAGTTAGGGCTCTCCTTAAAATTCATCTTATTAATGGCACTTGCCTGATGATATGTTGCTAAAGTTGGAAATGTGTGTGTTTAGTTTCCTAGGAAGGACCTTCCTTTCCTTCCACTTCAGCCAAAATTCTCAGGTCAAAGCTGGGCTTAGAGGTAGAACACTTGCAGAGTGTGTGTGAGGTTTTGAGTTCAGTCCCCAGCACTGAAAACTGGCACAGTGGCTCAGGACTGTCCTCCCAGCACTCAGGAGGCTTAAGAAGGAGGACCAACAGTTTGAGGCCAGCCTTGGATTCAGAATAAGACCCTGTTTCAAACAGCCAGCCAGCCAACCAAACAACCAACTAACCAACTCACTCAGAAGTCTCATAATTCAACAAAACATTAATCTCAGATTCATGTGTTGTGGAATGAAGTTCTAATAGAATTTATCAAGTTGTTCAATTGACAAATACCTATAATATTCAGAGTAGTATAGTGAATCTATATTGAGCAAAAACATCTAGGATACATGTGACTGTTTGTTTGTTTTCAAATATATATAGGGCAGTGGTGGCACACACCTTTAATCCCAGCACTCAGGAGGCAGAAGCAGGCAGATCTCTGTAAGGTCAAGGCCAGCCTGATCTACAGAGTGAGTTCTAAGACAGCCAAGGCTACACAGTGAAAGCCTGTTTTGAAAAATCAAAAATAAAATTATAGGTATGTAGAGCTCATACTTGTTTCTGGGATAGAACTTGTAAAGAGTTCTGGTTCATTTGTTGGTGCTGGGCTCTCCTCAAATGCAGTGCTTCCAGGCTCTACTGGTTTGTGGTTCTGAGATTGGCCGAAACCTTCATAGTGACCAGCTTGGGTGGTACGGTTCATGCACATGAGTGACACACCAGCCATCAGAATGCTGCAGAACAGGGTGACTGCTGTGGTGATCATCTGCCAGTATCAGAAAAAGATGTTAGGCCAGTTTTCACAATCTCATATTAATAATCTTAGTACAGTAGGTTTAAGAAAACTTTTTTGGAGAGATGGCTCCATGGTTAAGAACACTGGCTGCTCTTCCAGAGGACCTGGGTTCAGTTCCCAGCACTCACATGACAACTCATACCTGCCTGTAATTCCAGTACCAGAAGATCTGACACCCTCACACAGACATACATGCAGGCAAAATACCCAATGCATATAAAATAAAAATAAATAATTTAAAATAAAAAACACTTTTTGATAGAAAATATATCTATATAGTTTTTTTAATTAAGAAATTTTTTATTCATTTTACATACCAACCACAGATCTCCCCCACCCCATAGCTTTAAATACTACAGGACAATGTTTTTTTAAAATGGGTAGGAGTATGGGAGAAACGTGATTTACTTGAAAGAAATCATGGTTTGTCTTTAATCATACAGGTTTCTTAGATGTTTCATGTACGGCAAGTGGTTAACAATACAGCCATTGGTTTCCTTTAAGTAATGAAATGATTTCTTACAGACTCTTTATTTACTTCTGAATGCTGCACGTAGTTCAACCATACTTCAGTGAATGGAGGCTTGCTTATAGTGATAATTATAAAAATTATAGCTAATATTTATGAGCACCAGCTGGATGTATTAGTGTAAGTCCTTTTTATATATAATCTTGTTTATTCTCACAAAACTGAATTAAGTTCGAAATTACAAAACAAAAGGTAAGAATTAAAAATCTTTGGTGGAAGTTTTTTAAAACATATGCTGGTGGATCCTACCCCTGAAGAATCCAGCAAGTCCCATAAGCCTCCTGGTCTATAGATTTGCAAATACGCTTTGCTCAAATACACTTTGTTCTGGAATTTGTACTTCTCATAAGAGTAACATATTTGACATTTACTATTACTGCCAAGTTGTTTACTTTTTTGCCTTCAGCAGAGAAAACATAGCTCATAAATGTATCTTAATGAAAATCAGTTAAGGGGTTAGATAGATAGCTCAGTGGTTAAGAGCACTTTCTGCTCCTACAAAGGTCCTGGCTAAGATGGATTCCTAGAACCCACATGGCAGCTCGGAACAGTCTGTAACTCCAGTTCCAGGGGATCCAACTCCCTCTGCTGGCCTCCACAGTTTCTGCACACACATTGTGTATGTATGTAGGCAAAACACTCATACACAAAATAAAAATAAATCTTTAAAAAAAAACCAAAATTTTAAAAAATCAAGTTATAAGCATTTAGAAATCTTCAGCTAAAACTGGTCATATCTTGAGGTGTCATACCGTGTTATAAAATCACCAGTGTCCTATACAATAAATTAAAATATATTTTCAAGTGCCAGGCAGTGGTGGTGCATGCCTTTAATCCCAGGACTCGGGAGGCAGAGCCAGGAGGATCTTGGTGAGTTTGAGGCCAGCCTGGGCTACCAAGTGAGTTCCAGGAAAGGCTCCAAAGCCACACAGAGAAACCCTGTCTCAAAAAAACCAAAAATGAATAAATAAAAATTATATATATATAGCCGGGCGGTGGTGGCGCACGCCTTTAATCCCAGCACTCGGGAGGCAGAGCCAGGCGGATCTCTGTGAGTTCGAGGCCAGCCTGGGCTACCAAGTGAGTTCCAGGAAAAGGCGCAAAGCTACACAGAGAAACCCTGTCTTGAAAAAAAAAATTTATATATATATATATATATGTATATATATATGTATATTTCAATTTAATTTTAATATAAGAACATCAAGGTACATAAACTAGCTAAAAAGAAATTCCTGGGGTTGGAGAGATGGCTCAGAGGTTAAGAGCACTGACTGCTCTTCCAGAGGTCCTGAGTTCAATTCCCAGCAACCACATGGTGGCTCACAACCATCTATAATGAGATCTGGTGCCCTCTTCTAACCTGCAGTCATACGTGCTGTATACTAAATAAATAAATCTTTAAAAAAAAAAAAAAAGAAAAGAAATTCCTAAGAAGGGAACCTCCAATAAACTCTTCCCACCTGCTCTTTTCCATAAAAGAAGGCGGAGTCAATGCTGTCTCCATTGTGTTTCCCAGTTATCAAAAGCACGCCAACGAGGAGAGCAGGGATCCTGTAACCAGAGTCATTGAGAAAGAAAGCGTGAATGAACAGTGGCTGTGTGTGGGAACCCGTAAGAAAACAGAAAAAGACCACTTACCCCCAGCCGGATATTATGATGATTCCCACAGGGATCTGCATGTTCTCACGCTTTTTTAAAAGAAACAAAGAAACGGCTAGAAGGCCTGGAAACAAGAAAGTAGGATTGTAAAAGAAATGATTACCCTTGACATGAACAGAAGCTGCAGCCCTGCACTCTGTAAAACACCGTGCTGATTTGGGTATCCTGGCGGTCCAGTTTGCCTTTTGCTTTGTGGCTTTGGCTGGTTTGGGTATCAGGTACCAGCTGAACTCCTGACACCCATCCTCCACTTCCCAAGTTCTGGGGTTACAAGTGTGCACCGCCATGCTGGTTTTTTTAAACAGTAGTCTGGGTTTTGCTCCCAATTTTCCTCTTTATAAATAACTGTTGTTTCAAGCCATTTTTCTAAATTAAAAATACTTTCGTTTCCCTTCCTAGAATCGTTTCTTTACTCAAGTCTTGTTTTACTGAAGGATTTCTTTTCAAAGGCATAGTGGTTGTTTTTTTTTTCATTTATTTGATTAGAATTTAGTAGAGTTGGAAAAGTTAACTATATACAGAACATTTCCAAGAGTGACTCCATTTTGTTGGTGCTAAGAAGTATCTATATTTCTTAGCCAGGTTAGGTTTTGGAAAATGCCTCAAATGTAGGGCTGAAGCTTCATATAAATATGACACAAACTTAATACAAATGTGCCACAAACCTAATACAGACATAAATACTTCAAGATTTTTGTTATTTTTTGGTTTGGTTTGGTTTGTTTCTTGAGACTGGGTTGCTATGTAGCTCAGCTGTCCTTAAACTCTCAATCCTCCTGCCTCAGCCTTCTGAGTGCTGAAATGAGACAGGAGCCATGACACTAGCTTGTTTTCAAGTTCTTGAATTTTCCTTATGCCTGACACTGTCACTTATACATGTGGCACTTAATAAACTCCACAGGGCTACAGAATCTGAGTACTGGAGGTGGAAGAAACCTCCGTTCCAAACCAACACTTTAATTTCATAGGTATGGAAGAAACAAGGGCTCGCCCAAGCCACACAGCAGAGGACAGAGTGGTGTAGAAACCCAGCCTTCTGAGGAGCATGAGAAGTTCTGAAACTGTCCTAGGGTTCCTACGATGTATTTTCAGGGTCTGGAAATAATATGTCTATAAGAAATTTTCAGTCTATTTGGCATATTTTCATAATCACCTCGTGTCCAACTTACAATTAAGTAGTCTCATCAGTCAGCACTTAGATTTCACTTTATATATTAAGTTTGAGCCAAGTGAAGGCCAGATGACGTCACAACTTACAATTAAATGAAGACTGTCTAGGAGTTTGAAGAAAGAAAGGCCGTGAGATAACCAGATCATAACCCTATATGTGTAAGTAACTGAAGCTAACCAAAAAAAAAAACAGGGAGCAGAGTTCCACTTTACATTTCAAGCTGTGATCCACATTACCCAAATAAGATCCTTTCTTATAATTAACACTTTAAGTTAGAATTAACATAAACGGGCGTGGATAATTAGCACTTTAAACTAGAGTTAACATAAGCAGATACTGAGGTCCTTGACAAGGGTTTGGCACTCTGAAATTTGGATTCTTCTCACTCTGTGAAGAACCAGAGCTGTGCAATGACAGCAGGTCTTTGGGCTTGCTTTCATAATCTGCAAAATGAAATCTCTAAACTGGACCAGCAAAAAGGTATAGAAATGGACTATTTATGCATTCAGTGTACATTTGAAACTGTTTGATTAGTGAGTGAAGCTCGGCATCACTGGTACTGGGTTTGTCGGCTGTGTTAGCAACTGATTAGCTGGGCGGTGGTGGCGCACGCCTTTGATCCCAACACTCGGAAGGCAGAGCCAGGCGGATCTTTGTGAGTTCAAGGCCAGCCTGGTCTACAGAGCGAGATCCAGGACAGGCACCAAAACTACGCAGAGAAACCCTGTCTCGGAGAAAAAAAAAAAGCCATTGATTTTAAAGGAAAAAACAAAGCAGGTGATTGTGCGGGTAAGGACAGAAATGGTGAAGGTGGTTTTTAAACCAATCTGAAAAGGACTGAACATGAGATTTTAAAATACACAGAATGGGTCTGTGATTTTGTCCCTTTGGTTGTAAGCCTAGCCTTTGGCAACTGAACCATAAATCATGCTATATTTATAATAATCTGACGATCACAGGACACCTTTACTTACCAGTGAACTCATGAGTACTTTAGACAGATCTCCGCATGCATGTTTGCAGGGTTTGGAGACAGCTAGGGCCTTTTGACAAATCTATTTGCTACTCTCCCACTCTCATTACAAATCCACCTGAATAAACTTCAGTATGGAGATCAGCTTGGGCCACCTATGTTTGGAATTAGAGTCTCTAGGTTCCTTTAAGGTGACATCTCATGACAAGTCGCATGCTATGACAGGGATACTTGCCTCGAAGAAGCACAAAGCATCTTGTGTTTGTGAATCTGTCATTCTGTATTCCTCTCCATGCTGCTGCCTCACTTCAAAAGGCCATGGACTTAGAGGGGACCAGCTTGACCCTCAGAGTGTGAAACCAAAGGTCTTCCCAATGGTCACTTCTTGGCCCTTGCTTATTAACCACTGTACAATTCCCCTTCTGGTACCATTTTACAATTTCAAATTTGTGATATAAGCACAAAGTCAACCAAACCAGACAGTACATTTCACAAACATACCAGAATGTCTGCTTCTAAATGAATGTTACATTTCAAAACAGCAATGCTAGCTTACACATTTTGCCATCGTTTTTGGAGTCAATTGAAAGAGTATTCTTTATCATTGGGTCCTCTATTAAAAATCATTTTATTTAACCTATATGAGTGTTTTGCTTGCATGAATGTCTATGCACCACATGCATGACTGGTGCCTAGGGAGGCCAGAAAAGGACTTTGGATCCCCTGGAACTGGAGTTACAGATGGTTGTGAGCCTCCGTGTGGGTGCTGGGAATTGAACCTAGGTCCTCTGGAGCAGTCCATGCTCTCACCCACTTTAAGTCATCTCCACAGCCCCTCCACATCCTCTTATCCACTTTTCTTGTTCTCTTATTGCCTCTTTTCTCTCTATTAAATGATTGATAGATTCTCATTTCTTGAATGTGTGCTGTGTACCAGATGTAAATACCGATACTTCAGTTCATCCTCAGGATATCTGTGTAATGTGCTGCAAGCCGGCTTTAGAAGTAGTAAAACAGAAGACCCAGTGGCTGGAGAGATGGCTCAGAGGTGAAGAGCACCGAATAGCTGCTCTTCCAGAGGACTCAGGTTCAATTCCCAGCACCCACACGACAGCTCACACCTGTCTGTAACTCCAGTTCCAAGGCTTCTGACACCCTCAGAGACATACATGCAGGCAAAACACCAATGAACATAAAATAAAACAAAGAAACAAAGAAACAAATCACAAGAAAACCCCAGAAGACCCAAAGGCCGTTAAATTGTATGAGGCAAAAGCACAGTTTGCAGTTCAGTAGGATTCCAGAAGTGAGCTCTGGGACACCTCTGCCCTTCTCCCTGGGGTCTCCAAGAGGGTGCTACACTGAGACTGGCCTAGAGCCAATGGCCGCCCAATGAAAAGAACCACGTGACTGAAGAGGGCTTTGAGCCAGGCAGAAATAATGCACTCAGCAGATAACTCAGCTCTGGAGGTGTGTGTGTGTGTGTGTGTGTGTGTGTGTGTGTGTGTGTGTGTGTATGTGTGTGTGTGTATGTGTGTGTGTGTGTGTAACAGAGCAAACACCTTGACCTGTGCTAACAGACATCAGATGGATCACAGATGCTGAGGTCTTTCAGAGGGAGAGGAGGGGGCAGACTGTAACAGTCCTTTCAGGAGACAACTTACCTGTCCATAAATAGGTGCTGTACAAGGAGCTGTACAATAGAACAAACACCAACATTTGTCCAACAAAATTTTTTTCCTTAACAAAATTCCATATCATCATTCCAGCACAAACAATAGACTAAAGAAAAAATTATTAAAAGATTTTGTAAGTAGTTAAAAGTAAATTGTATGATTCAATATAACAGGGAAAAAAGCTATTACTCTAATCATACCCATTGAAGTTTTACTCACAGAAAATAATCATTTATTTAAAATTATTGCTAACCATCAACTACTATATATTGGTTTTCCTAAAATTTCAAGCTTTATGATTAAAAACCTCTTTTCCATAGAGCCTTCAACAATGCACACATTAAATGAAAATGAAGACGATATTCTAACTTTCAGCCTTATTTAGTAACGATTTACACAGAAAACGGTAAACTTCTTTCCGTTAATGACACCATGCCAAGACCTAACTGTAAAGTAAGGTCACGTGAGCACTCTTTTTGTTATTGTTTTCATCTTCAAGATGGAGTCTTACTCTGTAACACAGGCTGATTTCAAACTCACAGCGGGCTTCCTGCTTCCGCCTCCTAAATGCTCAGAATTGTAAGTGTGGGTCACCACACCCAGGTGAGAGTTCAATTTTTTAATGATTCAATCGTTTGTATTTTAAAAACGTAACGTTATCATTAATTGCCATTATTAATCTTAAAGTTTAAGACCTATTGCAACATTTAATATAGCAAGCATAAATTAGTTGTAATTAAATTATAATTGATTATATCTGCTAATAATATATTGGGACTTTGTAACTGAAAAAAAAAAAACTAAGAAAGTAATTTTCTCTCATACAGTACAATAACCCTAGGGAAAGCACCACTTAAAGATCTACTAACCTGAGCGACGAGCAAATTAGTTGTAAGCATATGAGGAAGCTGCTTGTATTTCTTACTCAAGAGAAGAATAGCCAGAGACCAGATCTTGAAGATAAAAGGTTCAAGTTATTTATGTTTCTCAATCTTTATAATTACTTACTAAATAGCATATTAGAAATCTTTTTTGTTGTGGGCTAGATTGAACTCAGGGCCTCATATATACTAGACAAGCATCCAACCACTGAGCTACATCCTAGCGCTTGGTTTTTTAGGACAGGATCTCACTGTATAACTCAGACCTGCCTTGAACTCCAGATCCTCCGGTCTGAGCCTCCCAATGCTTAAGTAACGGGTGTGTGTTACTATGTCTGGTCCCCATGGTTAGTATTTTTAGAGAATTCTCTTTATCCTCATTCCAGAAGAAATTATAAGGTTTCATTAAAATTGAAAGTTATTGCCGGGCGGTGGTGGCACACACCTTTAATCCCAGCACTCAGGAGGCAGAGCCAAGCGATCTTTGTGAGTTCGAGGCCGGCCTGGTCTACTGAGCGAGATCCAGGACAGGCACCAAAACTACACAGAGAAACCCTGTCTTGGGAAAAAAAAAAAAACAAAAAACAAAAACAAAAACAAAAACAAAAAACCCAAAAAACAAAAAAAAAGGTTATTAATATAAGTTACTGTATCCAAAGTGAAATAAAGGCATGAGGAGATGCATGGTTAACAAATTAGTTCTTTAATAGGGGCTTGACAAGGGCCATATTCTAAGTATGCCTACCTTCAGCATCTGGGCTAGGACACAATGTCACAGCCAATTATTCAGGAAAGAACTTTTCTAAACTCTTTTCCTTGCTAATTTTTCTGACCCTAGCTCCTGAGGAATCTAAATTTCAGGTGATCTTATTTCAAACAACACATGCCTTCCACACCAAGATTAATCTTGTATTCCTAGTATTTAAAAGGATTAGGTTTCTCCTTCTCATCCTCCTTCTCCTCCTCCTCCTCCTCCTCCTCCTCCTCCTCCTCCTCCTCCTCCTCCTCTTCTTTCTTTTCTGGCTAGTATTAGGATTGGACCTAGTGCCTCATGCATGCTAAGTACATGTTCTAAGCTAAGCTACACCCCAACCCCAAGACTGAATTTCTATTCTACCTTCATATTGCCCAGGAAAGTATGCTGGTTAATTTTCTTCTTGTCCCTAATTGCCAAAAGACATTGATACCTTCTGTCTCCCCAAATTACCTTCTTATCAAGGAACATAGATTTTTAAGAGTATGTGATAGGCTGCTGGTGGTGGCACACACCTTTAATCCCAGCACTTAGGAGGCAGAGGCAGGTGGATCTCTGTGAGTTCAAGGCCAGCCTGATCTATAAAGAGAGTTCCAGGACAGCCAAGACTACACACAGAGAAACCCTGTCTCCTTTGGGATTTCCTAAAAATCATACTAATCATACATTTATTTATTGTTAATATACATATCCATTCTCATATCCATTCCCTTTAAGAATAAACATTGTCTTTTTCCAATCTAGAATAATTCTGACTGAATTCAGCAGGCAATCTGATTTACATGATACTCTCGTTAAAGCTTATATATTTGAGCTAGCAGAATCAAATTTGAAAAGTTATCTGGTTTCATTTAAATAAATGGTTAATCTTGATCCCAAAGACCTTTGTTGAATCTATGATTCTGGAATAGCTAGTATTTGTGTGGTGATCATTATTCATAGAAGGCTTATCTCATTATCTCAAACCTTAAAACAATTCATTGAACTAGGTAAAATGATTATCTTTATAGCTAAGAAAACTAAGCTTAAGAGAGGTTAAGTAACATAGACAACTTGATATAGGATAAGGAATCAAATCAAGTTTGACTAAGTCACACACCTTGCCCACTAGACAACTCAAAACTTCTGATTGGAAAGACCAACTTGGTTAATTAGGAAGTTGATATTGCATTTTTTTTTCAGATAGACTTTAGTTTTCTTTTATTTTATTTTTATTTTTTTTAAAGATTTATTTATTTATTATGTATACAGAAGAGGGTGCCAGATCTCATTGCAGATGATTGTGAGCCACCATGTGGGTGCTGGGAATTGAACTCAGGACCTCTGGAAGAAGCATTCAGTGCTCTTAACCTCTGAGCCATCTCTCCAGGCCCTCTCTTTTATTTTTTTAAGAAAAAGTTTTTAAAAAGTCATTTTCTCTTAGTAGTTATTGTCAAACTTATTTTGTAGTTTCTATTCAATTTGACACCGAAACATACTTACCAAGGAGACCAGGCTGATAATACTTATATCAAAACTAACATTCTGAATGGCATACGCCAATGGCTTAGCATCCATGGTGGGAAAGGTCAATAACCAGGCAGAAACATACATGATTGGAGCAGACACAAATGTACTTATTACCATCCCTGACGTTATCTGCAAAAATGAGATCAAATTAAGGAATCATAATCTTACCTAAACAATTGCTTAAAATTTAAATATCCATAATACACTAATGCATTTTAAAATGAAAATGAAAACCAGTAAGGACATTAGAGAATCCAGCATACGATCTGATGCCATACTTCTCCTTTCTGAGAGTATGCTCCATTGGCCCCTTTCTAATCTAGGTTCAAATGATATTTACATATAAAAATACTACAAATTAGGTTGTTAATTATCTTCTAGGTTCTGGGAGGAGCACCCTTCCAATGGTCTAATTAAATCTATGGACAATTTTCTTCCAAGCTACTTCATAAACTATGGGGGGAAACCAACAGAAAATAATTACCAAACATGATATAGATTAATTAATGGGACTGTCCCTCATATTACATTTCAGAACTCCTTAATACAATATACATACACATCATTAATTTACCAATTTTATCTAGTTTATTGTGGAGTATTTTCTTGTGGTGATTGAATTACAGTGAACGAAAATTTTTCCCCTCAAAATTCCAAAAGTTACCCCTCTGTAAACAACTTTAAAGCTTAAGTCTAAGCGTAGATGCAAAGTACTTGAAACAAAACAAAACAAAGACTAATAAAAAAGCATGGGTTTAAAAAAATAAAAGAACAGCATAGATGAATAAGGTTCCCATATTAAATAACTATGGTTGCATAATGTTACAGAATATCTCTTTATTTACAGTGTGACAGCTTAGGAAGCTCAAATTCTCATTTAAAGAATGTTGCTTTCTGCATTTTACAACTTCATTTTTCTCTTCACCACAGAAACCACCCCGACTTAGAAAAAAACAGTGCACACATACAATCTCTACTTCCATGTTGAACTGCGTCGCAAAGATCGCCACCCCGGGGGCTACAGGGAAGACGCCATAGAGAAAGGCGTAATTCGACAGACTGGTGTGGTTCACGACACTGGTACCCTTGTCCAGCAGTTCTACCATCTCTCTGCACAGAAGGGGCAGCACCAGGCTGGAGAAAGAAGAGATGGAGACTGGACTTAACATCAGTGCCTGGCTGTCCCTGCTAGTAATTGCACTGGTGAATTTGGAATTTTGTTACTACTTTCCTCCTGCGCAGTAGGAATTTATATTTTCATATATTCTATTCTGTTGGACATTTTGTTGAAAGTCAGGAATTCAACTAGGAGCCATTTTAAAATCAATGTCCTGGAATATTTCAAACATTAAGGAATATAAAGGGGAAAATAGATTTTTACAAATATTTTTTGCAAAAAAAGAAGTGAACATTATAATTATAGCTGCTTTCTTGCTTCTTCTATTGGTTAATTGAAACGTTAAATGAAAAAGAGGTTGAAAATCTTAGTCACTTCTTTCAAGAAAATTTCTAAACTTTTTGGAAAAAAAGCTGAACTTTGTGATTAAGTGTTTAAATGGTTCAATTAATAGTAACAATGCAGCCCAATAAAATTTTAAAAACTAGAAAAGTAGGCATCTTAATCATTAGTTCTTGGTATTTGTAAATAAAAAAAAAAGATTCAGCAGAGGGAACTGAAACACCCACGTGGAACCGGAAAAACAAAGGGAAGCCGGGTCTGGTGAGGAATCTATTATTAGAGTCTTCACAATTCTGCGGAAAGAACAGAGCACAGTAACCAAGCCAGCAGGCTTGCCTTCAGAATGAACAAGCTGACACCCTGTCACAGCAGTGCCTAGGGAGGGACACTAGGGTTGTGAACATGTGTACATGCACACATCCAAGGCCAAAGGCTGACAGTGGATGTCTCCCTCCATTGCTTGCTCTATCTACCTTATCTTTTGAGACAAAACCGCCCACTGAACCTGCAGTTCACCACTTGGGCGAGGCTGGCTGGCCAGGAAGCCCCAGGGAATCTTCCGGTATCCGCCCTCGCAGGGCTGGAATTACAGACATGCACCGTCTGGCTTTTTACATGTCTGCTGTGGAACCAGACTCATGTTCTCCAGCTTGTGCAACAAGCGCTGTGCACACCGAGCTGCCTCCCCAGCCAGGACTCACCCTTAGCTATTTGTTGTAACAGAGAGTTCATGCAGCTAAGGCACTGCAATTCCTTTACACATTTATGTATGTACGTATTTATTCTATGTGTGGGGGTGTGGTGCCTGCTTGTATTCCCATGCATCATGTGCATGCAGTGCCCACAGAGGCCAGAAGAGGGAGGTAGATCTCCCTGGAATTGGAGTTACAGACGGTTGTCGGCTACCATGTGGGTCCTGGGAATCAAACCCTGGTTGTCTGAAAGAAGAGTCAATGCTGAGACATATTTTTTTAATTAAAAAAAAAATCAAATATCTAATAAGAATAAAAGACCTTGAAAAAATTTAACTAACATTGAAATTACAATATTATCATTATTGAAACAACACTACGGTGGAAATACTCATACATTCTGAAAAACATATTACCACCAAAAATATTTTTCAGAATTGTTTATTTTTATTTATTTTGGAAATATAAACATATAACATTGTCCTGGTCCCATGAATTTAACTCTTATATAAGAGTTGAATTCCACATTTAAGCATGCCCTAAGTATTTTGGGTAATATTGCAGTAAAATTAACTCCATGGCTCACAAGCCACTAAGCTGAAGGACTATTAACTAAAAAGCATTTCCACTGCAATGCTGTTCCAATAATGATAATCTAAAAATGTTTATATTGGCTTACCTATATTTTGAACATTCAACCAAACTCACTGCCATTGAATAGTTTCCAAAATTCTTAAAAATAGTGTATATTAAGAATTATTATTCTTAAACAATAATATGCTTTTACTTTATGATTGTTAATGGACTTAGAAATTTTGCAAAAGTTATTTTAAAAACATGATCTAGGGATGTGGTATAGCTCAGTGATAGAACAGTTACCTATCATGTACAAGGCCCTGAGTTTGATGCCCAGAACTATAAAAATTGATTAACTAAGTATGATTTTACTCAGACATTGAAAATATTAAGTAAACCTTACACAAAAGTCAAATGGAAAAAAGACAGCCTGAAGTAAAACCAATCATCTTTGTATTCTGACTGTAAAGTAGAAAAAATAACCTGCATGCCTTAGTAAGGAAATAACCTTTGGGGTTGGGGATTTAGCTCAGTGGTAGAGCACTTGCCTAGCAAGCGCAAGGCCCTGGGTTGGTCCTCAGCTCTGGGAAAAAAAAAAAAATAGGAAATAACTTTTTTACAATACACAAATAGCCGGTTTTCCTTAAAATCACAACCATATAAGTAATAATTAATGTTTAAAGGAAAAAATAGGTGCAATACAACCCAATGAATTGGTTAAATAGGCTTTCCCCCCAAACTACAATGGCCAAATCAGATAAGCGAAACTTACAGTTTAGCGGTGATGAGGACAGTGAGCACCACGAATGCCGACTTCTTCAGGCGCTTTATTTTCCCCACCATTGTCAGACCCAGGTAAAACAGGGCTGCCCCAGAGAAGGAATTCGCGAGTCCATCAAGGAAATTTTCCATGTACATGGGGATCTTTTTATCAAGAATAAAATTGAAGGCAATGCCCACGAAGACCATAAATACTATCGGGTTCTGTAACACACGCAGAAATCCAAGTCCCACAATTTTTACTTTATTTTGAGAAGCATTTTGAGTGTCTTTCGACTTCTGGATTTCACAGAAGATAAACCCTATAGGGTTTAACATCATAAGAGATATTGGTGCCACCAAATAAATGTACTGGAGATATTCTGGGTATGTAGTTTCATACAGAGCTTCAACTGTAAAACAAGAATACTGGTTTAAAATATTTCCACAGAATTATACAAATATATATATAACATTTCTGTGCTTGTTTATACCATTGAAAATTAGTCTAAATAGTGATGTATAACCCCATTCACTTATTTTTAGAAAGGCAAATTTTAGTAATAAAACTGACAAGGAAGAAAAACTTACTATATTAAGTACCATCTAGTTTACAAAATAACAATCAACTTTAAATTATTTTTTTTTATAAAAAAAAAAACTACCTATTTTCCCATACAGGTGCTTAAAAATGAATGTCTAAGAAGAGGGCAGAGCTGTAAAATTTTTAAAGGAGCAATTCAAAGTATAAATCTGTATAAATAATGATAGCAACAAGATATTTGCTTGAGCTCATGGAGCGAGCATCTTCACTGGTGAGGTCAGATGGCAGCAGATCAGGGAGGGTAGAGTCAGGAACTCAACAGCAATGCCCTGATGGAGTCCACACTCCACAGGGAAAGATGCAGAGACGAGAGACAGCTGACAGGAAGCAGGTCAGGACCAGAGGCACTTACGAATTAAGTTCTAGTCAGACTATGAGCTATCGAGTTTATATTTCCCAGATGTGGTCTAGGATGTGGATGTGACTGTCAGCTGACAGGGAGGAGAGGATTCCCTGGAGATGAGGAGGCCACGGAACTGAAAGGGCAGAGAACTCAGTGGGTAGCTGAGGAGGATGCTAAAGTCAAGAGGAAAAGGTGAGAGTCAGCCATTGAAGTCTGCAGTGGATGGGAGGAAATGACTAGAATGGAGAGGAGTGACTGAGCCAGAAAACATCAACTTTAACAGCTGTCAGCAAGAAAGCAGCGAGTAACGTCATAATAGCACCAGGTAACTATGAGGAAGAGGGCACCAGTCATCCCTACCCTTGCTTAGGGGGCACATAGGCTATGAGGAAATGAAAGCAATGGATGCTCTTTTTTTTTTTTTGGTTTTCCAAGACAGGGTTTCTCTGTGTAGTTTTGGTGCCTGTCCTGGATCTCGCTCTGTAGACCAGGCTGGCCTAGAACTCACAGAGATCCACCTGGCTCTGCCTCCCGAGTGCTGGGATTAAAGGTGTACGCCACTGCCGCCCGGCTGTAACTACACTTTCTTAAGAAAATAAAGCAATCACTTTTCCTCAGCGTGCCCCCAAAGAGCCTGTTACTTACTGAAGAATGAAGCTGGATAAAACAAAAAACAAAAACAAAACATGCCGTGAGGTTAACAAGAAATGGCGCATTACAGAGCGCACACGTTATATTTTTGTGGGTGATGGAAGGGGCTTCTCGAGAGCTTAGAAGACACGATGGCTTGAGAAGCTAATGCTACAGAAGACCTTCCCTTGGTGGCGTAAGTGGGTGGGATCACACTTCTAGCAGTTCTAGAAGGTGAAGACTGGGGAACTGACCTGGGGTGGAACAAGGCAACTTAAAGCCACCAAATACACAACTTGGTCGTTTTGGACACAGAACTTGAACCTATCCAACTGGAAGTATACAAAAGCTCATTCATAATGGAAGTTGAGAAATAAAATGAACTGCCACAATCATTCCAAAGAGAGAGGCAATCATGTGAAAAGAACGTAGATTGAGTTACATTTACACTAAGATAAAGTGATCCAGACAGGAAAATACATTTGTTTACCTACTCGGGATTCATAAGTTCAGTTAATGTCAGACACGTGTCCCGTTAAAGTTACGTAACAGGTTATATAACCTCAGAACTTCACCTTGATCTCATTAGCTACTCTTACTTTTTATAAGATTCAAATCATTTCTCTCCCAGTTAAGCACACACATAGGTCTGTAATATCTCCAAAATAGAGCAGAGGTTAAAAGCATTTAATTGCATAAAACTTGATCAGTTCTCTTCACTGATTTCCAAATTAGATGTGTGGGCTCTATGACTTCCGTGTTTCCTCCCGCTTTACTTGCTTAAGTAAAAGCCCATCTTGGTAATCATTCTTAGGTAGCTACACTTCTTAGGTATTTTATCTCTAGGAAAAGGTATCTGTACCTGCCTACCACTTCAGTTCCTTGAATGGAGTATATATTTAGGGAATGTCTTGCATTTTCAGCCTGGTTTTAAGAATTTTTCCTAAGTGGCCACAAGGCAATGCAAAAGTGTTTTCTGTGGCAACCTTCATCTCCAACTCCACATTCTCCTCAAAGCCCCTTATACCAGTTGATCACTTGTGTCTAGAAATATCCATTCCTGGCACATCACTGATCACTACCACATAATGAAGTCTGTCTCTCCCTCCCTGTCTTTCTCAAGAATTCAATGCAAGTCTGAGCAGCAGCTTTCCATTGCTATTGCTAGGCAGTCGTCAGACAAAATACAGCAGCACCCCATCCTTCCTTTGGCTTCCTAGGTGCCCAGTTATCCATGGGTAACGAGAACAGTAAACATAGTGCAGGGGGACAGCTTGGAAGGACTTCCACTCCATCATTTTTACAGTGTCTTACTCTTCTGTCTCCCTTGCTATTGTGAAGCTCTCGGTGTACCAACTTTATACATTAAACCTGATCATAGGTAGATATGGATCAGACAACATTTATTATATATATATAATATATATGCATAATTGAGAATCTCATCACTCAGGATGTTGAGGCAAGAACTAACTGCTGCTGGGAGTTCACGGCCTACTATTTATAGGAGTCAGAAAAGACACGCGCTCCTGTCAAATGTGGACGACTACTGTCCTTCCTTCCTTCCTTCCTTCCTTCCTTCCTTCCTTCCTTCCTTCCTTCCTTCCTCTACAGCGGCTTTGGTATTCTTTCCTCTTGATGCTTACTCCTATTAGTTAAAAGTCTGGAAATTAGGATATTTGGTGTATCCACTAACCAGTCTCTTTCTGTGTTTTCTCCACCACCCCTTCCATCCATATCATCAACTCCAAAGAGTACCATCTAAATCACAACTACGCAGAGTCAAAACTTTCAAAAATTAATATTTTTCTACCATTTCCACCACTTACTGGAACAGCTCTTGTGGCTTTCTTTTAGTGACCACAGCCAGTCCCCATGATTGTCCTCCTATTTATCCAAGACATCTTTTACTACGCTATAAAGCAAAGACTCCCTCTGCCAGATCCGTATCACCGCTACGGCAGACAAACACTACATTCAGAACCACAAGCTCCACTTGCTGATCGTGACTTCACTCTCTGACTTCTTGAATTTGTTCCTTTCTCAAACCCGCCTAATATCTAAGGCCAGTCTCTGGACTCATTCTACCAAGTCTCCAACCTGCATCCTTAAACCTCACCCTCTCTGGAATACTGTGATACTCTGTCTTACAGCAATGCCACCTCAAGAAATTCTAAGTCCCCGGAAGGAATCATTCTGGAACCCAGAGACCCCACCCAACACAGTACTGACCAAATCTGATGGACAGAATGAACTACTTCATCAATTAATGCTAAGGGTTTCAGACACAGTAAAAATGTATTTTGTATCATACCACAATTTATATCTGCTATTGGTTAATCTAGCTTTTTGGGATCTATATTTTATTTTTAAAATTACCACCTTAATTAGCCGTTTCTGATGCATGTGTGTACATATTCATGTGTGTGTGCGCACTTGTGTATGGAGGCCGGAGGTGATGCTGAAGTCTTCCTCAAGCACTCCCTACCTTACTCTTTGAACGGCCTCTCATGGGACCCGAGCTCACCGATTGAACTAGCCTGGCTACCAGCAAACTCCAGGTATCTTTTCTCTCCGCCTCGCCCAGCACAGGGATTTTAAGTCCACACGGGGCTCGTGCTTACAAATCAAGCTCTTCACAGACTGAGTTACCACCCTAGCCCCTCATTTTGGTTTTTGATACAGAATCTCACACTGTGGCCTAGGCTGGCTTTGAACTCCCAGCAGCCCTCCTGCTTAGGCCTCCTGAATAACAGGATTATCAATTTATTTTAAATTGGCCAATAAAAAAATCACATGTGTTATATACATGTTATTTTGAAATTTATATGTTTTACAATGGTTAAATTAAGCTCACCAGTATACATATTTTCTTATGTACTTTTTAATGATGTGAATACTTACATTGTCATTAACTGTATTCACTATGTTGTACAATAGCTCTCTTGAACTTAGTCCTCCTATCTGACTGAAATTTCATGTTTTTTTCCTTTTTACACATTGTGAACATTTGTAAAGCAGGTTACAATTGGAGACTTTTAACTCAGCTGAACGAGTGCATAAGGGCAAAAGTCACTACGTCTAGTGGGAGAGCAAATAGTCGCGATTAAATAAATACTTGGTGAATTACCAATAGAAAGGGGTTCAACATGCAGATTTTAGTCTCTTTTGCCACTCACTTCCATAATTACTTAACAGTCCCTCTTTATAAACTGGCAGTTAGCAACCTGAAGACAGTCTTTCAAACTGGAAAGGAAAATACACATGAATACAGTGACCTATAGCAACTAAAATTAGATTTATAATCACTACATCAACTATTAAGTCCTAATTAATTAATGATTATAAATAAGGCTCTTAGAGGGAGGGGGATCCCATTATGAGGAGTTATTATATAGCTTGGAAGAACTAAGATAAAATTAGCCACCCGCTGTGACTCCTATTTTGATTCCTGCAGGGTTTCAATCTCTAGCGAATAACACACAGACCCTGACAAGACCATTCCATTATTTAATGGCATATAGTTAAATGGCTTCATCTCCATTGTGTTTACAGCTCAAGCACTGGAGCATAATTATGATTAGTCAGGGCACTTATGCTATCAGCATTGTTTGAAGAATAAATTATAGGACTTAACTATGCCCTATTAGTATCTTTTAATGACAGAGGCAGGGAGCCATTCTGATCGGCTGGCATCGGCATGTCACCTTGGTAGACAGACTCTTGCTTTCTTCTCACACCTGGATTTTATAAAAGCACCTTTGAAAAGAATTGTCCTAAAAGACAGGAGACTCTTTTTAGTCTGTAATTCACTTGACTTTAATGTAAAAACTACATAGTCATATAACATGATTTATTTTCTATATACCACAGTCATAGTAGACAGAAAAGACCCATAGCCATCTTTTTCTTCATTCGCTAACTTATCTGTCTTCTCTCCATGCCAGCACTTCCCAAGTCACCTGTAAACTGGGCAGATGAGGAGCACATGCAGCCCTAAGAAGGGTGTTTCTTCTAATTCATTATCAACACTTCTCTCTGAACGACAGTGGGAATTCCTAGGAGAAGTTGTGAAAACCCAAAAGAAAGGTCTTCCCAGAGACTGTCTTCTCGGCTCACCACGCACAAGAGCGGAGGACAGATGGATACTGCACTAACGAGTAACCCACTAGGGAGCAGACACACGACATAATGTTCTGCACGCATCTTCCATTTTACAGGCAGATGAGAAAGCTGTCTATAGGACCGGCTTCTAATAAAGCTATAGTCTACAGCCTGGTATTACAAGAGTTATCGTCTGTGAGTACACAAACAACAGAAATTATAACCCCAAATTGCACAACACATTCATCAAGGAAATTCAGGTTGCTATACCACTAAGGAGCTTGATTATTACCACATTTACTGACATAATGTGGATGTAAGAAAAACAGTGATGAAATGGCTGGGTGTATATATATTAATTTGGAAAGTATCATAGTAGGAAAAGTAATTCATCCAATAGCTGTTTTCCATATCTGCTCTTTCTCCCCCTGTGTGGGTTCATGCATCTGTGTGTGCATCCAGAGACAGAGGAAGAGGTCTGGAGTCTTTTTCCATCTCTCGCCACCGTATTTTAGAGATGGCTCTCTCACTGAACCCGAAGCTCGTTTCAGTTAGGCTGACTGGCCAGTGAGTTCCAGGGTCCAGCTGTCCCTACCTCCCAGCACTGGGGTTAGAGGTAGGAAAGGCCTGTCTGACTTTTTTTTTTTTCTTCAAGCTGGTAAAAAATGGCTGTTATTAAGGGTGAGGAAACACACACATAAAGCAAGCACACAGAGTGGAAGACCTTTCACAAGGCAAAGGGGGGCCTCAGGAAGATAAAGCCCTCATGCCTGGTCTTTACGTGGATGCTGGGGGTTTGAACTCAGGTCTCTTGCTTTATCAGCACACTCTTACTAAGCCACCTCTCTAGCCCCCGCCCCCCACCCCACACACACATAATTTAAAGACGAAAACATCTCATTCTGTTCTGAAACTGCTAAATTACAGAGGGTGGTCAGGTCTTCTAAAACAGACTTACTTAGCCTATTATGTAACCGTGTGGCATAAGAGAGTGCCTGGGATTTAGAACCAGAAAGCCTAGAGCTGGGTCTCAGGCACATGGCAGCTGCGTGACCCAGGTTAAAACAATCCTGTAACCCTGTCTCCTTATTTGAAAGTGATAATATCTGCCCTATTGAAATAATAAAGTCCCCTGTAAACTATAAAGTTACAAATGTTGGTTCTCTTTATGAGCTCACTAGTCTATAAAAGTCTGACACTATATATATCTAGTTGGTGTCTAAAATAAAAACAATATTTATTTAATACTTCACACTATGGTGACAAAGACACTTCTGGAGTCTTTATCCTACAAATCCTTGACCAGACTCTTAAGGACATGGACAAACACTAACTTCTGCTGCGTAATGTCACCTTAAAGTTTAGTAACTGTAAAGGAATACCTACAGACGGTCTCTTTACAGACGGCTCAGCTAGGAGCCTCTCCACTCTCCTGCTCTACTCTGAGCGTTTTGATTTCTTCGGTAGTTTTCCACGGCTAAAGTAAGGAAAGGTGAAAAGTGTGACCCTCCCCAATCTTTTTGGTGCCAGTGGGGGAATGGCTTGTGGGAAGAGGATGGGATAAAATGACTGAGGCCTGAGAGTTCCTGGCAGGTTTCCATTGTACCATTTAATGTTCCACTGAATCTCTGCTCTAAAGATACATCATCAGAGAAGCCTTAACCCACCACTCTGCCACAGGACTGTCTCCTCACATCCGGCCCTTACTCTTCTGACAAGGTTTGATATGATCTTAGTTTCAATCATAGCTTTATTTCTTCATTAAAATATGAACTCAGTATTTTGGGGAACTTGGTTCACAGGTCTCTTCCCAGCACTGGCATGTAGCACTTTCCAATAAGGGAATGAAGAGGCACAGACACAACAGTCCCCATGATGTGGTGTGTGGTTAAAATACACACAACTTGCATTTCTAAATATTAAAAAGTAGTTTCTAGGAATGGTGGTATATTCTGAAAAACAAAATATATTTCCTCTTAAGAAACCACAGCATCCCAAATTAGTGTGTTTATTGTTTTACCAGCAAATGTAAAACGGGGCTGTGTACAGAACTGCAGGAGCAATGGTTTCCTTACCACTGCTGTCCTTAAACAAGAATTTCACTGCAACATAAACACACTGACAATTCAAATAACAAGCTCATAAACACATTTCAACGTAAAATCATCTAAATATTCTAGAGCATAAGAACAAGGATGGTGTGGGAAAGCTATTAATGCCATAAATCCCCACTGCAGGCATGAGATGATGAGTACTTTCACAGGGACATAAGAACTTTTTAAACATAATTTAAATCAGAATATGATCCCTTATAGCAATTAGATTTCTTTATATGAGATGACTGAGAAGAAACAGAATACTATTAGAAAGATTATCCCCTTAGGTTTTAGAATATGGCCATTTATTTTAGGTAGATAAGTGATCCTTAAAACTCTGAAAGTAAAGAAAAAATATTCTAATTTCTCACAGCTTTAAGAAAAAAATGATGAGTTGGTAGGGAGGGTCCAGGAGGAGTTGGAGCAGGGGAAAATTGTGATCAGAATATATTGTGTGAAAAAAATTCAAGTAAACAAATAATGAATGATTTCCTAGAGACAAGAATAAGAATGTCACTAACAAATGCTTACATAAATCAAAAGCTTATATTACCACATAAAATGCTTGAATTTTTTTTTAAATTGAAGAATAAAAATAACTTACCTATAGGATATCCCAATGCAAAGTCATTACTTTGTGTAGCAAAAATAGGGAACAGTCCAGCTTTGCTAAATCGACTCTCGGGACTGGCAACCAACAAGGTTAATACACATACAATGAAAAACACAGAGGCTTTGCCAATTAAGATACTGTATAGGAAAGCCCAATCCACATTGGAAAAATTAAGTACAACCATATTTTTGAACAGTAAAGCTGGAAGGGCAAATCTGGAGACGAAATTCCCCAGTCCTTTGGCCTGTGTTGAGGTTATGATATTGGCCCTCCCTGCTATGTAGCCACAAAGGACTATGCCAAAGCATTCTAGCAAGGCTGGGAAGAGCCTTGTTATTGACATTGAAGGTGGGTCGTCGGTGGAATTAAATCCATGCGTTATTGTTGCTGACAAAGTCTCATTCACATCAATGGCAAGAGTTGAGTTCTCTGCTGAAAAATAAGAATCCATTTTCTGTCTTCTTCCACCTCCAGCAAGGCCTCTGGAAAAAAAGAAAGAAAAAAGAAAAGAAAATTCAGTGTTACGACTAGCCAGGGTTCAGATGGAAATGGAACACGGCAAACCTGGACTTATTTACATACTAAATGACCAAATAAATGTTCATACTCTCTTCCATGTCCACCAGGGGGAAATGCAATGGAGAGGAGGTGGAGGAGGTGTTTCACCCTAAAGGTAGGCCAGCTCCAAATATTTACATTACCATTCTATTTTTTAGTGTCAGACATGAGTAAAATAAGATCCACAGATGTTACAGCTGCAGTGATGCCCTGTGGTTCTCTTCAGGGATCCACAATCCACCTCCATCTAGTGGACAAGAGGAGGAGGCCCCGTGTCTGCAAAGGACTCACTTGCACCCAGATTCTCTAGAAACTTCAGAGGTTCTCAGGGATAGCTTAAGGAGTCACACTGGAACCAGAGGTCCCTTCTAGCCTGTGGTCATGCTTTAGCATAAGGGAGAATCATAACAGGGTATGACTTACCAACTTGAACCCAAAACTTAACTTTTTATGCTTCACTATATCGTCTGTAAAGTGGCAATATCAGTAGAGTCCTTATGCTCTAATCACAGCCAGCACACAGTAATCACCTAAAGGCAGAATATAGCTTTTGGTGGAGTATAAGGAAACCTAGGAAAGAAAAAAGTGATTTTTAAAAATGGCATTCCACCAGCCTCCTACTGGTTCCTTTTACGTAAGTAAGCACACGTACTGGCCTACAGTTCCTTAGCCCCTTTACACATGTAGTTCACACTAACATTTTCTCTGCTGTTTGCACTACCCACATAATTAGCACTTACCCAAACTCAACCATATGGTTCAGGAATCATTTCATCAGGTGAGGTTTCTTTAATCACATAGTTAGGCATGATTCTTCCTCAGATAAAATCATGATCCTTCCCTTCAGTCTGCTTTTCCCCGTTTGTTTATCCCAATGCCTTGAAATGACTGCCCTATGCCTGACTCCTTTCCCAGACTTTAAATGTCACAAAAGCAAAGACCATGCATGTCTTTACACACTCCTGTGTCCCTAACATCTAGCACATAGGAAGCACTGAGAAAAAAAAAACTTGATTCATTAAAAGTTTCACCAAATTCATTAAATAACAACCTGTTCTTAAATCAGCCTCCTCTCACGGTCAGTTCTCTCTTAGGTATTATCTAGTTCATGAGTGGATAATCCCTCTTTCTAAATGAGAAACGTTTCTCACAGCAGTAACAGCCCCCCCAACACAAACCGCATCCTAAAACATCATAAAGATGTTCAAGAAGTTTTGAGGAGCACGCTCTGTGTGTTAAGGTGGCAACTGATAGCCCCCTCCTCCTGCTGCCAGAGACGCAATCAGCACAAACTTTAGATAATTCCGAGATGAATCCGTTTTTATTAGCAATTTGGAATTAATACACTAGCATGCCAATTTCTAAGTAAGTGATCATCCTAGGTTTACCATCTAAAGTGACCTTACCTAAAACAGGGAAAATCTGGTGTTTCCTGCAATTTGCAAAGCGTGGTTAAATTCTCAAATACCCATACCACATTCAAAAGACCCAGGTGACAAGCCAAAGGTCATCAACTGATACATGGGGTTGTATAAGAGAATAGTCCCTATGCTGCTCTCTATAATCCAAATCCTTTAAAAAACTTTATATTTAGTTGAGATTAAGACAAGTATTTCTTTTTTCTACCAGGATTAAACAGGAGTGGCCAATAGAAACCAATTCCACAATGTTCACATACTTGAGTTTTACCAAATAAGCACCAAATTATACTGAAAGGTTATACCAACCAAGAAGTTCTAGTTGGTATACATAGCCAGGTTATGTTAGTACACATAGAGAGGTTCTGGTTGGGACACATAGCTAGATTCTGGTTGGGACACATAGCTAGATTCTGTTGGTACACCCAGAGAGGTTCTGGTTGGGACACACAGCTGGATTCTGTTGGTACACATTGCTAGATTCTGGTAGGGACACATAGATAGATTCTGGTTGGGACATGTAGCCAGTTTCTGGACCTACACATGGCCATCCTTGAAGGATCTGATCAACAACAAGACTTGAGTATTAAACAGTGGAGGCCCTAAGAAAAGCGTTCTTAGGAAGGTAGTGAGTGGGAAAGGAGGTAAAGAAACTGGCCCAGACTTCTGATGCCTCTCCAAAGTTCCCTGCATTTCTTTACTTGGATAGCTCACAACCTCTTATTTGGACAACATAAGAACAACAGTGTAGTTGTATATTTTTTAAAACAACAATCTTAATTAGCAATAGTTAAGTGAAAAGAGATGACTTCGAGGCTTCACCTTTATCAACTCTTTGGGTTTGCCTTCCTCGGTCGGTTTCTTTAATCATGCCTAACTGTGTAAAATGAGAGGAAACCTCCTTAGAGCGATACTGTATAGAAAGGGTATTTCATGCACAGCGTATCACAGAATAGGCCTTCAAGAAATGGCAGCAATTAGTCCTAGCGCCAAGGGTGGTGTGCCATGCTGGAAATCCAGTCCTGGAAGACAGAGGCACGACGGTCACAAGCTCAAAGCTAGCTGGGGCTACACACTGAGACCCTGCCTCAACAGACAGACAAACAAACACAAACCTAACGATCAAGGAATAAACCGGAGGGTGAGGGGTGGGGGCGGAGAGACTGTGGACCTACTGGTAATGTCTAGAACAGTAACAAAGTAAAGAGCATTCACTGTCCTAAGTAGTTCTACAAACGCACCTGCCATTACAGATCCCCAATAATAAAAGTACTAGATTGTCCATAAAGTTACCAGTTTGGGATTGTTATAAAGTTACCAGGCTCTGTTTTATACCCACCAACTAAGAAGAGTTGAATTTAGTTTGGTTTTAAGTGTCTATTGACAGTGAACAAAGATCTCTTCATCAAGATGATGGCCAATAGGTAAAGCAACACCCAGGTTCAACTTTCAATTAATTGAAAATTAAAAAAACCAAAACTTTAAAAAATAATCTGCCCTTCCCCCTTTAATTTTTCCAGCGTTATAAAAGCAACAGTTCCTAAGGCAAATGAAAATTAAAACGACTTCTAGCCTGACATAATATCACACACCTGTAATCCCAGCACTAGGAAGGCAAAGGCAGGAAGATGATGAGTTCAAACCCAGCCTCAGCTACAAAGTAAAGCCAGTCAGGACTTACATTAGTGGTTGTTTCAAAATAAGGAAGGGAAAAAATAAAAATAAACCTGAAGTTTTATCTCATACCATTTTAAACGTGAAAAAAAAAAAAAACCGCTTCCAAAGCACATTTTAAGATGAGCAAGCACCACAAGAAAGGAAGTTTTTAAAAAAATGACATCCAGTCCTTTAATCTACAAAAACAAGGCTTGTTACAGAACAAACAAGTTGATCCGCCACTGTAAAAGTCACTTCACTGGGGCAGACACCAGAAAATGAAGTGATCAAATGGTCTAGTCACTTTATATTTAACTTAGATAACATTACCAAAGCACTGAAATTGTAGGTTAATTGCTATTAAGTTAAAATGTGGTGCAGTGTTAACTTGAAAGAGAAAGCTTTAAACTCTTAGGCTGTTCTTTTCTCAAACACCCAATATCCTTTCTCCATGAGAAAAACCTAATGTCGTGCGGCACTATAAAAGAACTCTTAAACATCAACAGGCACCCGATTCACTGACTTTTTCCCTTGTCTGTCTGCAAGGGACAGACTTTGGCCCGCCAAGATAAAGAGTGCAGAGTCCCTAACCGAATAGATGGCCCCGAGGGCAACTGGCATCTGTGGAAGTGTAAAGTCAGGGCATGGGAGTCACGTTAGGTGCTCCGTAAAGAAGGGAGAAAATTTGGCACAAAGCACCAGGTACCTGGGCAGAGGCGCTCAGAAAGGGCAGATACTGAGGCCACCTTGGGATAAAGTGAAAAGTCCCAGATGACAGGGTAGGCAGGCGCACGTGCAACGGGGCGCTCTGCACCCTGGGGATGCAGCTCTGGCACCAAGGGGACAAATCGCCCCTTCTGCGCAGACCATCCCAAGTGTTCCCGCAGGTTTCAGGCGTAGGCGCTGCGGGGCAGAGGCAGACAGGCGCAGCAACGGGCCGAGGCCGGGGACACACACCAGAGCCTGGCGCTGCCCACGATCCGGACCCCAGGGGCAGGGACAGGAGTAAAACCCAGCAGGTCCACGCTCCCGGCGCTCATCTCACCTGCTAGGTCTGCAGCCCGGGCTGCGAGGAGAAGGAAGCCGGTGCTCGCAGACGGCCAAGCAGCGAGCACTCCACCGTCATCTCCCGCCCCCAGCCCTCTCTTCCCAGCGGCGTGTGCCAGCGGCAGCTGCCTAACCACGTTCCGAGAAAGGGAGGGGTGAGCCGCTGCGGCCCTGTCAGCCACCTTTGGGCGTCTGCGGCCGGGTACCTCCTCCCCGCCTCCGCCCCGCCCTCAGGCCCCGCCCCTGGCCTGAAGGTCGGAGATGCGGGTCTCCACCCTGCCGCGAGGCCCCGCCCCCAAAGCGCGCGACCCAGCTCCGCCCCGCCCCAGGCCCCGCCTCCGGCCTGGAGCTCCACGAGGCCGAGCTCCACCCCGCCGTCAGGCCCCACCCCCAAGCTCCAGTGACACACCCCGTCCAACCCTAGGGCCCCACCCTAAGGCCCCGCCCCTAGCCTGGAGATCCCAGCTGGCGGTCTCCACCCCGCCGTCAGGCCCCGCCCCCAAGCCCAAGAGACACGGCTCCGCCCTGCTCCCCCACCCCAGATCCCCCTCCAGTCCTCCCACACAGCCCCTTTCCCGCCCTCAGGCCTCGTCCAGGCTGAGTACTTCCAGCTTTCCTCCTCCCACAAGATGGCTTCCTGGCTGGGGATCGCCAGTGTTGTTTTCCTCCACCCCTGCTCAGAATCAGGGATGCCCATCATCCTTTCGGTTAACCTCAGCCTCTAGTAATCCTGTCAATTCCTCTCTTGGTTAGCCTCGTCATTTGATAGTATAGAGTACAAAAGCAAGGACTTAAGTATGTGAGTCCAAGCCCTGCCTTCTACCTTTCCCAAAGTAGCATTGACCTTGATTGACCCTCCTAAATCAAAAGAGATTAAAATGTAAGCTTCAAGTTGTGTGCTTGATTTAGAACAAATTGTCAGCGATGACTGCTTCTATTTCTATTGTGGAGGAAACTCTGGGCATATATATTCTCTTAGGAATCTACTAGTATTCGTAGAAATCTACTGAGGCTTCTTGAAGTCAAAGTGTGAAATTAAAGAGGCTCTGTAATTAAATCAACTTTCTGGAGCCAAATTATTTCAAATTTAAAGCCTGATCTCAGTGTCTTTATAAGCATTTCTTTAAAAAAAAGAATCTTGCTTTGCCAATTTAACTGTTCTGTCTGGCAACTACAGTGCCCTATAGTCCATGCTACTTTAGTGCACGAGTACAATACTATACAGTTTACTAAGAAAAATCATAATGAGCCAAGAGTAGGTTTAAGGATATGAAACTTAAGGTGAACAGAATTGAAACTTTTTTTTTAAATGCAGCCTACTCACTTCTTCTTGGTTCATTCTTTGTCGTTTTCACTTTTAACCATGAACCTACCTACTTAAAAAAAATTAATACCTTAGTTATCTCAAGACTAAATTTCTGCTTAGAAAATATGAAGATAGTTAAACTAAATATTTAATGAACTTTGACTATTAGAGGACTACTGAAAGGTAAGTCTAGAAAGGTAAGTTAGGGCCAACCTGTAGGAATTCCTCACGTTATCTGGGTTTTGAACCTTATTCTTTGACCACACAGGAAGATTGGTACCTTGTCCCCACACGGGAACATGTCAGCGTATTCATGCTATGTGATCTGCTCTATGGATTTCCCAGGAGAAGTTAGAAGACAAAAGGTAAGAGCAACCGTATGGTGACTTTGGGACCAGTCAAGACAGAAGGAGATAACCCACTCCGGGCTGATGGCAGTACAAATGGAGTAAGCTGGAGAGATATTTCAGAAGAACTGTAGCACTTGATTGCTGGTAGAGGTAAAGAAGAGCAAACAGTGAACGTTAAGTATTTCCTCATCCACTGAAATAAAGAGAAGGAATCAGAATAGAGAGTCTCTCATGTATTTCCCAACTCTAAACTTCCGTTACCTGGAAGTGAAAGGAAGAGCTATCTCAAAGGAAGAAGAAGGTACAAGGAGTGAATTGGTTCTAGACCTAAAACTAAAATCTTGAGGCATTATCTGTAATGGTCTTCTTGAAGTTATTCTTTCTAGCTGAGGCCCTGGAAGTTTAGATATTTGGTTTTAAAACCCCCATACGCCACTCCTGGATGAAAGAATGAAAAACCCTTCACTGTCCTGTGAGCTGACAATACTCCAGAAGGCATCAGCACACGTACATATGAATGTAAAAGGATATGTTAACAGTCCGTCGTTTTGAATTTGATACATCAGTGTCTGCTTATAGCTAGCTCTCACTTTTCTGTTTGTACATTCAATCTGAATAAAAATTAGACTTTGAAAATAAAACAAAAAAAGAACAAAAATCTACAATAAGTTGTAAGGTACATATTTTGGTTAGAAGGAAATGGTGAATAAGACTCAATCATAACCCTTGTATTCAACTACTATTTATTAAAAACAGGTAAGCGTGAAAAACCCACCATAAACTAGAACAATGTAAGAGCATTGGCACAGTGCAGTACATAAACTTAGAAAAGGCAAAGGCCTGTGTTTGTTAATCTCTTTATCCTTAGAGCTCAGACTAGTGCCTTCTGTGGCATCTGATAGGCCTCCTATAAAAGGCTTTGGAAGGGCTGGATAAATTATAATTGCCTACCTTGCCTACCAGCTAACCAGAAGGTTGAAGTGTTCTTCAATGCGAGTTCTTTGCTATAAAGAACTGCCGTGTGGTTGTTTCATTTCAGTAACCGGTTTCTTATTTTTCCCTGGTTTCCACTTGGCTTAATTTTGTAGCCGAATTTTAATATTCATCTAAATGGTTTACTTCTTTGGTGTAAATTCTGTAACTTAACTTAATTTCAGGGCATTTTAAGGCCCTGAAAAATTACCTTTGCCTATGCTTACAGGGGTGTGTGCCTTGACAAGCACCTAAGAGGTTATTTTCCCCTCTTCCTTTCAAGCTGGTACTGAAATACACAAAAACACAAAAGCAGTGAGAGGAGGCAAGCCTGACCATCTCACCTGGCTGTTGATTTTGTTATTGAGCATAGGTAAGGGTCAAATATGGATAAATAAGTCGGGGCCATTGTCTGGACCAGAATTGAAGAAGTCGAGCAGAAAAACTGTGAAAACAGAGCTGCATTGTGAAATGACAAGTAAAATCAGTGAATCAGATAAGACAGGATGCAGAAACCATAAAATAGAACCTTCGGGGGCACAGACAATCTGTTTCAAGATTTAGCTTCTCCATACTTGTGGTTTTCTTTTGACCACTTTATTTTGAAAGAATATGAAAAAGAAATGCACTTGTCTCCTCTTCTAGCCTGCAAGGGGGCTTACTGACTAGTTAAATGGGCAGTTTTAAAAGAATCTGAAGGCCCTGGGTTTGATCCTCAGCTAAAAAAAAAAAAAAAAAAAAAAAAAAAAAAAAGAATCTGAAAAGCATATTTAAATTTGGATGGTGTCCAAGGTCAAATACTAAAACTAACCAGTAACCAGCAGCGGAGGAAACCTCAGATTCAACCTTTACTTTGGAGTGAGATTGTTTTTTAATTTTTATTTGGCAGCTTCTAGGTAGAACTGCTCAGTAAATAGCATGGGAAAGGAAGGAGGGAGAGAGGGAAATTTCAAACCTCAGCTCACCTTACTTAAGCCCCAGTATCTCCTAATTAAGATGTCAATGTCACTGGGCAGTGGTGGCACACACCTTTAACCCCGGAACTCGGAGGCAGAGGTAGACATATCTCTGTGAGTTTGAGGCCAGCCTGGTCTACAGAGTGAGGTCCAGGACAGCCAAGGCCACACATAGAGAAACATTGTCTTGAAAAAAACAAAAACCAACCAAACAAACAAACAAACAATAAATAAATAAATAAAACCAGAATGTCAAGAATATATGTTAGGGGGTCCGTCTCCTCTGCTAGAAGGGGCAGGTCCTTCTCTTTCAGGTAGATGTATCCACATCGTTCTCACCATGACAACACTTGCCATACAATAGGCACTTGATAAATACTTGCTGCATTCTGACTCGTGGGCTAGATACAACCTAGACAAGACTGTGAATGCTCTGTATTTAGAGTCACTTAGAAACGGAAACACCTGCTCTTTCGTGGCTACCTCCTTCACTGTAAACGAAAGTAGCAGAGTGGGAGTTATCCAGACTTTACTCTCGGTTTGGCAGAAGAGTAACCAGATGTTTTTTGGAACTCACAATAGCTGAAACAATGAATGAGAACTCATCATGGGCTGTGACACAGAAAATATATGATGAACAAATCTGTTCTCTGGGTATGACATGGCTGTCTCAAAATCAGAGAAGATGTGATTACCCAAACCCTCACAATGTTGAGCTCAACATTCTCTGGTGGAAGGAGGGAGGGGAAGGGTCACTGACCCTCATCTGAGATCACAGCCATGCCTCCTGTCCTGGAACTCACCTCAACCTCTAGTTGCATATAATCTTATCCAACTCTACATACAGTCTGAGGAAAGTGCTAGAGGCTTGAGGTAGACTGGTAACTGGAAAGGGGCATTCCATCTGTGCATATTTTGGAAGTTTGTCACTCGTGTTATGGTGAGAATTGGGGGACTATTTGTCTTCAAACCACAAGCAGAGATTGCAAAAATAAAATAACATAACATAAAATAAAATGGAGATGTCCTCTTTCCCTTTACTGTTCTGTGTGAGGTTTCTGAGTTCAGAGAGAACTGCCACTTTCCTAGTCTGTCTAACATTCCTCTGCTCCTGTAGGAAGTGCAAAGCAGAGCATGACTTCCACTACAGGGTGGGGTGCCTATGAGGAGACAGGAGAAGAGAACATTTTCATGGAACTAGCTAGACACTTCAAGTGATAGGGCACATCATTGAAAACAATTACAGAACAACTCAAGAGAAGCCTGTCTCCTCAGCTTTTGGAAAGGGAAAGAAGGGCTTTGGGACAGTCTCACTGGAGCTGATCTACTCACAGGAAGCTGCTGTAAACAGATAGCTGGGGCGGGGCTTAGATCACGCTTGTGGGGGCAGCTTTAGCAAACAAACAGCACTTCTCTTGTTTCCTCCATACATCTCAGCCCTGGTGAGCTGGCAGTTTTTCATCACTGTTTTCTTTCTCAGCGTCTTTTCATATGTCTCAGTGCTGTGACCCCCAAGGCTTGGGTCTGGAACCCTGACTAGGGACATTGAGGGAATGAAGAAATTATAGACACACAGGTACACATACAGCAAAGCCGGGGCCAGGTTGGGTGTGTGCACTCTGATGGAGAAAACCTACTGTGGCAGGCAACCTGGAACTTCATGGTGTTTATTACTTATAGCTGGTATGGCCAGTCTCCATAGGAGACGTCTGTAGACACGCAGTCTCAGACTATAAACATCTGGCAGGAAGAAGCTGCAGTTGCTAGTCTTTGCATACATTGATCAATTGTTCATAAACACTCATACTTGGTCTAGAAGAAGAAGGCTTTACCAATTTTGAGCTTGACCCATATGGGGAAAGGCTTTGCCAATTTCCCATGGGCCCAAGGCTTTGGTCATTGTTATGGCTATGCCCATGTCTACAATATACTCAGGACTTCACTCACTCAGGGCTTCCTTTGTACCCTGCATCTCAGTTTTCTTATTTCTTTATTGTTACATGCTGGTGGTAATTTGGTGCAACCAGGTTACCCATTCCCCACATGACTTGTTCAGAACATTTCCAGTGTGTTGGTTTAATCAACACCTAGAAAAGTCAAATGAATGAAGATAAAGAAGAACATAGTGGTGGTGGTGAGCAATCATAGGATTGAGGACTCTGTAGTCACAGCCAGAAATCTAAAATCTGTCCTGCTGGTTCTCATCCAAGCCTTCAGACCAAGATCACTTATAGAACATAATTCCCCCAAAAATATACATTCCTGGGGCCCAGGCAGACTTTCTAAATCAATGTCATTGACATCATGTCTAGGATGTGATATGTGTATATACATGCATATTATGTACATGTATATAGTTTTATACAGTATACTTCAGCCTCTACAGATTGTTCTAATGCAGATTCTAGAAATTACAAACATGCTCATGAGCAAGCAGGACTATTTGTATAAGAAGAAGGCAGAAGGTTTTTCTAGGACATCAGACTCTCTGGGGGAGAGACATATTGTCATGATAAGAAGAGGGCACACTGACTCTAGTATCTTCCTTCAGAACTCTTTATCAGTGGCTGTTGCTAGTTCTTTTTTGGTTTCTCCTTTGTGTGGAAAAGCAAAACAAAACCACTACTGTCCATACTTTTTGTAGGTCTAGAGCATGTCTTCAATGTGGTGCCATTTCTAAATCCCACTCAGAAAGTCCATGTTATAGGCTCGACTGGGTGGAGTAATTTTCTGACCCATGGGGTGTACTGTGGGTTATGCAGCAAGACTCTAGTGCAATATTTCACCATTTCTTAAAACGTTGGCTTCTAAGAAATAGTTATAATTCCGCTTATTTTTCCCCAGAGATTTTTTTTTCTTCTAAAATATGGATTTCCTTTGTGGCTTGTGTTTTTGTTGTTTTATGTAAGAAATCCTTTCTGTATGGTATGTATGACAGCCTTCACTTACATTTTCCCCCTTAAAAGTTGTGCCTTTTAAAATTGTTATACTTGATGCCGTTGTTCAAATTCCCATCTGTCCCTTAAAAGTTGTGCCTTTTAAAATTGTTATACTTGGTGCCATTGTTCAAATTCCCATCTGTCACTCTAGCCCATTCTAGACCCCGGGGCTACTTCAGGGACTCCTGATACAATCAACATCAAAGGCCCACAACAGAAAATCAAGTACAAAGAGATTTAAAAACCAACAAAAGGTATTCAAGGAAGGTGATAGAGTGGTATCAGCTACTGGAAATATACGTTATCTTAAAGTCAACATATTTTCTCCCATACTGGAAAGACAAGGCCGATAGCATGTGTGACCCAAAGGCTAGCAATCCTTCCCACTATGGGTAGGTGACTTAAATGTTTGTCAAATGTCTAGTACAATGCTTACAATGTCTGTCAGGGCCTTGAAGATGCCCTTGTGCAAGTCACTCCAAGCTCCATTTTAGGTCTGATGGAAAAACCAACTGTCTCACAGAAAGAAATCTTTGGATGAAATTCCTGGAAGGTGTTCCCACAGCTTCTCATATCCACCTGCTCTTCCCAGTTCTTGGCTCAGATTTGGACCTAGTCGTTGGATTTGGGGCTCCGGGTCTTAAAAAGCTTTGTGATCATTTAACCCTGCCATCTTTTACCTGCCCCCAAGGGTCGCTTCAGATCCCCCGTTGTGTCCACCTGCTCTTGACTTGGCTCGATTGTGCGCTGTGCTCTAACCCATCAGAATCAGAAGGCCTCTGTGTCGGCTCCTCAGCCCCCTCTCAAGCAGGCAAAAATCAGCTGCCAGCCGTAAGTTTCCAGCTGCCGCCTTCTGGAGACCATCCCAGACCAGCATTGCCAGGCTTACAGTGCTCTCTCCAGTTGCTCCAACCTGACCCACAGTCATCTTAGCAAAAGAGCCATCTCCCTGGAAGCGAGACCGCCTGTGCTCGATACCAAGCCTGGTGTTGGGCCTGTTTTCCTCTTTCCAAGTAACTGGTAGCTGGGTGGGCACAAGTGATGACTTCTTCCCAGCACCCTTCCCTTCTGCCCACTATAAGAAGCTCCATTCCACCCCTCCCAGAGGAAGGGGGTGGGAAGAGGCCTGAATGAGAGGTAGAAAGGGCTGCCTTGGCTGCTGGCAAATGGCAGGTGACTCTTCTCTGCCTCAGTAACCTGTTTCTCCAAGTCAGCTTCTGCAGAAAAAAGAAAAAGAAAAAAAAAATACATATTCCTGCCAATCTAGCCACAAGGGAATAGCCCAGGAATCCACTGCCCTAAGATCGTGGATTCCAGACCCCTGAGTCCTCTGAAACCCTCTACGGCAGTATTCTACATGGAGGCACGGTTTATGATCTGAGAGATCTCAGGCCCGCCAGCTCCCACCTGTCACAGAGTGCTGGCCACCACAGAAGTGCCTGGAGCAGCATCGAGAGTTGAGCGGCTGCGGGTGTAGCTCATGTGCTAGAATGTTGGCCTCACGTGCGTGAAGCTCTGGGGTCCATCCCCAGTACTGCATAAATCGGGTGTGGTGGTATACACCTACTGCCTCATCCTTTGGAAGTAAAGGCGGGAACTTTAGAGGTTCAAGGGTCATCATTGGCTACGGAGCAACTATAAGATCTTGTCTTTGGAAGGAAGGAAGGGAGGAAAGAAGAGAGAGAGGGAGAGAGGGAGGGAGGGAGGAAGAATTAATTGTGGGTCAGGAGTTTTCTTCCGCTTTCTTCACAGCCACAGGCAGACTGCTCAGTGTTTCCTCTTTTCAGGGAAACCTGGACCCAGCCAGCCCAAGCTAGGTTTCCCTGCAAGCCTCATGAGACATTGCATTCACAGTTTGCAGTTCCGTCCTGAGCATACACACTGCATTCCTTAGGCAATGCATCCTGAGTGGCAAACTCAGTCTGAGGACTTCTTCAGTAGTTTTACGCATCTTATGCTAGGAGCCAGCATGTGCCCATGACCCAGGTGACCAGGCCATCTGCCTACCGGAAAACTTGTCAATTCTAGTGGAGTATCCACTGAGGATTCCTAGATGATGTATATCCTCCAGAGATCCTGGCTTCAGGTAGCCCGTATATATTCTTCAGGACTGCTGGGCTCTTTGGTAGGCATTGGGGGAGGAGGGGACTGAGAAACATCTTAAGGCATACTGTGTATTGTGTTCGTTTAATTTCTGTGATTGACATGATGGATTACCATATGAACTTACTGTTTTGCAACTCTGGAAGTTAGCGGGGGCCCCCCCCATCTGGGTTAAAGACCAAGTGTGAGCAGGGCTGGTTTCTTCCCAAGGTTTTGGGAAGCAGTGCAGCCCAGGTTCGAGCCACCCACATTCCTTGGCCTGTGACCCTCTTCCTCGATTTTCAAAATGAGCCATGTTGCGCCTCCGTGGCTTTGCTTCCATGGAATCATTTTCCTGTGACCGCAGTCTGGACTTTTTCTCCACTTTCACTGATTAGGTTGGGTTCATCTGGGTCATCCCAAACACTCTCCATCTCCAGGTACTGATTTCATCACACATCTGCTTTGAGTACATTCTTCTGAGACACGTTGCCGTGTAAGTTCACAAGCTCTGGAGACGAATCACACACATCAACGGTTTCTGTCTTTGTAAGGTGTTTGCTGTCTCTGCCTGTCTCTTCTGTTAAAGGGGCAGCACTACCCTGTGACTCTGCTTCTCTGATGGATCTAGGGAAGTTGTTGATTTTTCGGTCTATACACACACACACACACACACACACACACACACTCACACACACACACTGCCCCACCCTCGATTACGGTGGAACCTCCAAGCTCCTTCCTTATTTGTTGAAAGGAACCAGGGTCTCCAGCTGCCCTTTTTTAATGTCTCACCTCTCATTGCTTTGCGTTCAGAAGTTCAAAGCAGGAAGTTATGTCAAGCTTACTGCCAGCCACATTTGTTCTTCCTAACTTTTTCACGTTTGAAATTTTCTTGTTTTAATCCTTTTCTGTCCACAGTTTTTCATTATGACATTTGAAATACTCTAAACTTACGAAACTCCGCGTTACCTCCTGTTTCTTAACTTGAAGATAACAATAATATCCTATCACCTGGTTGAGATAATTTAAAAGTAACACTTTGTTTAATAGGATATATAATGGAGACAGTGTTACAATTTATTTAAAAACCGGGGAAGGTGATCTTGGCTTGTTGGAGCCAAGGGGCCCCAGAAAGTTACACCACACAACAGAACTCACGTGGATGGTTTACTGGGGAGACAGGAGCGACAGGAGCTGAGGAGAGAAGAAGAGGAAGAAGAGAAGGCACAGAGAAGGGGGCAGAGACCAGTCCCTGGGAACAAGTGCTGTGGAAGAGCAAGAGACACGGGAGGTGGGCAAGGCCCGCCTTTTATAAGGAAATGTAGGGAAAGCGCACAGGGGGTGCTCTTAGTGGCTACAGCTGAGGACGTATTCTGTCAGGACCCTAAGGACAGGCCAGTACAGATGCCTGAATGCTAACAGACAAACATGCAGAAAATTAGGTTCTCTCCATCATGGTGCCCCCACCAACTCCTGCATCCCTGAGAAATGGCCTTCCTTTGCATGTGAATCTTCCTCACTTCTTTTGGAAATCACACTTGGTTTTCTTCTCACGGTCCCAGACTTCTTCCTTTCCACAGTTGCCCCTTCCTTCTTCCAACACCTCTCCTTTTCCATTTTCACTCCTCTTCCCAATAGTCCTCATCTTCCCGATCAATGCAGTTTGAAGAACCTCAGCCAGTCTGCATGAACTCTGGCTGGCCTTTCCTCCAGCAGCTCTCATCTATAACCCCTGCAAGGTTGCCCCCTGGGATTCTCAGAAGTTTCACGTCAATGGACTGGCTCAATCGGTCCTACCTTGGCCTCTGAGAAGAACTTGATGGTCCATCATCCAGGTACCCTCCCTCTCCCTTTCTATTCTTATCTATTCCCGCCTCCATGCCAAGCTACAAGCCACAAGTTCTCCCCACTCATCCTATCCTCACAGACATTTATTCTTTCCCTTTTCCGTACTCTTCCAGTTTTATGGGGTGTTTTCTGGACTTGGTTATAGACTTTGTGGTGAGCTAGTCCACGTCTTTCCTTGCAAGTGTGAGGTCATCTGTTGGGCTAGGATTGCATAAGCCCCAAAGAACTGTTTGTTTTGTTTTTGACATTTTGGGTTGACTCTTACACAGATTTGCTTGTGAGTGGACTCAACTTCCCTGTTCCTTGGTTTCATTTTCAGTGTGGAAATGCTGGCCGGAGTGATGCAGGGCAGCCTGCCACATGAAGTCACCTTTTCTGATGATCCAGACCGTCTGACCTTTCTCTTCTCACTGTTGGCCTTTATCGCTTCAGACCTACTTAGGTAGTCTTCACCAGCTCCCTATCTGCTCACTCCGTATTATTTTGCAGGGACAGTGGAATATTTAATTTTGAAGTAATAGAAAACTCTAACAGAACTGAAAGTCCAAGGTAGGATAGGTGTTAGGGTTATGTGTAGCTAGAGTTTTCCTGCCTGGCCCACAGTCAGGACAAATCTCTCTCACCTGCCAGTCCCACAGCTGCTCAGACCCGACCAAGTAAACACAGAGACTTATGTTGCTTACAAACTGTATGGCTGTGGCAGGCTTCTTGCTAACTGTTCTTATATCTTAAATTAATCCATTTCTATAAATCTATACCTTGCCATGTGGCTCGTGGCTTACCGCCATCTTCACATGCTGCTAGTCATGGTGGTGGCTGGCAGTGTCTCTGACTCAGCCTTCCACTTCCCAGAATTATTCTTCTCCTTGTCCCGTCTATACTTCCTCCTGCCTGACTACTGGCCAATCAGTGTTTTATTTACTAACCAATCAGAGCAACACATTTGCCATACAGAATATCCCACAGCACTTCCCCTTTTCTTTTCTTTTCTTTTCTTTTCTTTTCTTTTCTTTTCTTTTTTCAAAAAGGAAGGTTTTAACCTTAACAAAGTAAAATTACATATAATTTGGGAATTTGGGTGTAGCTTCTCTTACTATTTCCTGCTGGAGGGGGGCGCTGTATCTTATGGGGATACAAAGAAAATTTTAGGATTATGGAATAGTCCATGAGGCTGTATCGTCTGAGCCAGTTGCCTTCAAACCATTCTGGATGTTGGATCATCTGGGCCATGGTGTCATTGGAGACCTTTCAGGGGGTCTTAGCTGGTCAAACCTGATGTATTTTAATCTGGAACAAATCCATAGCCTCTGGCTTTCTGTGGAAACAAAAGCAGAGACTCTTTTCCAAAGCAGCATATCCTTATATCCAAATTTTGAAGTCAAGATATCTTTAAAACATATTGGTTTAGCTCAACATCTTTTATGATCAAATGTTTTTCTGCAGTTAAAAATCCCAAAGACAACACAATACAGATTCTCTATGTAATATTCATCTTTACTTGGCTTATTTTTTATATTAATTTTACTGTCTCTTTAAAGACTTTATTTTTTAAAACTATGTATTTGTTTATATAACTGTATATATTACCTTTTTTTGTCTCTTTCAAGCCTATGTATCTTTTACACACATTGTAAACTATTACATCTGAATCTGTCTTATTGTGAATTTATTGCTTTAAACTGCAGCAGCTGTGGCTGCTGGCTCTGCCCACCTCAGCTTCCCAACATGGCAGTGGTAGTTTACCGCCAGCTCTGGGAGTTATCGTGGGTCTATGCTTTTATCCAAGCAGCGTGTAGCCCAGAAACCTCTTTTTTTGTTTTGTACTAGCAAAGGCTAAATCCACCACGCAGCTTAATGTGCCACTTGCAGAGGCCTCATTCCCGCCATACGGCGGCAGGTCGAGTGCGCACGCTAAGAACCCACCAGTAGCTCAAACCGGCAGCTGCCGCTCATTTGAGAGAGACAATTAGGAAGCTGTTTTTAGCTCCATTTTAGAATCTTTTCTCAGGTTTTAGGTGGAAACTCTTGCCAACTCGTTGGGCACCATTTGTAGCTAGAGTTTTCCTGCCTGGCCCACAGTAGGCCCACAGCCTATAAAAAGAAAAATAGAAAAGGGGAAATATGGTGATATTTTATTTGTATTAAAATGTTATTTGTATGTTAATAAATAAAGTTGCCCGGGGGTCAGAGCTATTAGCAAAACATAGGAAAGCTGGGTGGTGGTGACATACGCTTGCAATCCCAGCACTTGATAGACAGAGCTAGGTAAGTCTCTGTGTGTTCAGAGATACAGCCAGTATTGGATACACATGCCTTTAATCTCAATACCAATCATAGAAAACCTGGAGGTCTATACAGACAGGCCGTGATGAGGCGGTCATGTGGTTGGGTTTACAACCAATGAGAAGGCAGAACCGAAAGTCTATATAAAGACTTTAACACAGGAAGTAGCTCTCGTTCGGAGAGGTAGAACCACCGCAGGAGGAAGGGTAAGGTTTTAGCTCTTAGCTCTGACCTCTTGGCTTTCTTCTTTGCATTGGTTCTGTGTTTCTTATTTAATAAGACAGTTGGTTACATCTACAGTTATGTTTGTTTTCCTTTCCATTTTTTTGTGTGTGTTTATGCATGTTTTTTGTGTATGTGTGTCCATGTGCATGTTTAGGCTGCACTTGATGTTAGAAATAACCCTCCATTACTCTTTTACCTCATTCACTAACGTAAGGCCCCGCCGTCAAACACAAAGATTGCCAATATGTCTAGTCTTGCTAGCCACCTTGCTCTAGGGATCCCCTGTCTCTGCCTTCAGAGGCTGGAATTACAAACAGGCCACCACAACCACTCATTATTTGGAATCCAAACTCCAGTCCTTGTGCTTGTATGGTGATCACTTTAACCACTGAGGCAGCTCAGCCCTGAGGTTGTGTTTCAGTCTTGTTTCTGTTGCTGTGATGAAATACTCTGGTAAAGGCAACATTAAGAGAGAAAGGTAGGGGTTATAGTCCACCCCTAAAGGGAAATCAAGGCAGGAACTTGGAACAGCCAGTCACATCCAACAATCAAGAGCAGAGATAGAATTAATGCATGTATGCATACTACTCAGCTCACTTTCTCTATTCATGATATTTCAGAACTCAAACCTGGGGAATGGTGACGCCCACAGTGGACTGGGTTTTCCCACATCAATTAACATAATCAAGACAGGTCCCCACAGACATATCCACAGGCCAACCCGATCTAGGCAATCCCTCATTAAGATCCTCTTCTCAGGTGATTATAGATTGTGTCAATTGATAATTAAAGCTAAACATCTTAGGGCTGGAGAGGCGACTCTGTGGTTTAGAGCACTTGTTGCTCTCACAGAGGACCAAGTTTCGATTCTCAGCATCTACATGGCAGCTCACAACCAACCTTAACTTCAGTTCCAGAGAGTCCACTGCCCTCTACTGACCTCGGTGGACACCAGGCACAAATGTGGTGCACATAAATGCAGGCAAAACATTCATGCACATAAAGTAAAATAAATAAATCAAAACGACCATCGTATGTTGGTTTGAGTCAATGACTCAAGCAAAAAAATCTGTCAACTTTGCCATTTTCTGCTCTGCCTTCAGTCTTACAAGCTTCATTCTGAGCAGGGCAGTGGTGGCGCATGCCTTTAATCGCAGCACTTGGGAGGCAGAGACAGGTGGATCTCTGTGAGTTCGAGGCCAGCCTGGTCTACAGAGTGAGTCCAGGACAGGCTCCAAAGCTACAGAGAAACCCTGTCTCAGGGAAACACACACACACACACACACACACACACACACACACACACACACCCCAAACAAAACAAAAACAAGCTTCATTCTGAACATGGCTTCTCTAGGAACAGCAAAAACAAATCCAGAAATCCAGGTTATACAGCTGTACACCACCCTTCAAAGGCAAGAAGTATCCCATTTGGTGGTTCTAGAAAGTGAGAAAACCTCTTTCCCAGACACGCCAGTGAACGTAGGACCCGAATCAGGCCATGCACCTTCCCTGAATCAACATATATGCCTGAGAAGCACCATGTAGTAGCTGTGGAGACCGGGTTGAGCAAGCAGTTGCTGTGTGAAGAATATGAGAGCCTAGTGGCTCAGAGATGACTCCTGGGTCTGGGAGTGTTTTTCCTCCCTGCTCCTACAAGAGAAGTAGGTATGAGATGGGAAGCTTGGAAATCAGGAAGGAGGCAGAAAAGGAACGTGGGGATGGACTAAGGAGTCACACAAAGCACACTGCCTGTCCACGGCTTCTTCATAACTCTAGCGACACATTTATTGGGTTGCCTCACTTGTCTAGCCTAAGGCCCAAATCTAGCCTGCTCATTATCTTACAAAGTTTAAATGAAACAAGCATGCTCATTCCTAAGAGTATTATCTATGACTGCTTTCATGATACAATGGACAACTTGAGAATGTGTACCGTCTGTAAAACATTTTACAGCCAGTGTGGTAGTGCACACCTATAATCCTAATACTCCACTGAGGCAGAAGAATTGCCATAGCTGGGTGCCAGCCTAGGCTCCACAGTGACTTCTAGGGCGAGGGTGAGACTTTGTCTCAATAGAACAGAACAAAACAAAACCCTTAAACTTTCTGACCCATTCCGAAAATGTTTGCTGGCCTGTGGTTTGTGCCTTTAATCCCAGCACTCAGGAAGCACAGGTAGGCGGATCCCTGTGTGTTCAAAGCTAGCCTAGGTTACACAGGAAGACCTGTCTCAGAAGACAACCAACCAACCTTGGACTTCAAAGCCCTCTATCATCCATCTTCACTTTGCTGAGCTAACTTCATTGGCATTTTCACTTTACGTTCATGCTATAACCCATGCAGATGAGTTCATTCATCTAAATATTGCACATTCCTCATCCACCTTTCTGTTTTGTTCAGGCTCTCTTTATCCAACCTGGAATGCGACTCTTCAACCCTATGTATCTTCAAAGACCCACCTCCAGCTCACATCCCACTGCACTGGGTCTCTTTCCTACATTTCCTATCGGTATTAGGAGGCACTGTGAGTGTGTGTTAGAAGCACATGACGGCCGTTTCTCTGTCCAGTGCAATGCTCATGGACCTAAGCAAGAAGGGTATGTGCGCATGCCTGTGTGTGTTGCTTTAATAAAATCTTGAATAACAATGAACCAAGAGAGGGTGCATATCTAACACTTACTAGTCCTGCCTCACACATAGCCAGAACTACCCACTTCTCCACAGCCCCACAAAATGCATCTCATCTCTACTTCCTGTCATCTATCCGAAGCACCCTGAACCTCACTGCCCCCTTTTGCCTGAACAACATTACCTGACATCATGTTTAAACTAGATAACATGTCTGCTCTCCTACTTATCATCCTCCACCTGCACACAATGACCTGTCTCTCCTTAAATCTCAGCTCGGCTCCTTCCCTTCTCAGTCTTCACTCTGGTCCTCTGAGTTTCCGCTACTTGGAATGTTCTTCCCCCAGGTCACAAATGACTCAGAGCTCATCTCTTTGCTCTCTATTTTACCTCTCACTCCAGATAGACTTCCCCAAGATTCAAGTGTTTGGTTATAGCAACATAAAACCTACTATGGCCCCAAGTGCCTACTTGCTTGGCTTTACCAGTTAGAGCGTTACACAAGGAAACCTCTTAACAGTTGTTTCCAAGGAGGACAGTAACAAAGATCCACGGACTGAGTAGCTTAGAAGTTACATATTCTCTTACCACCCAGGAGGCCAGAAGTCCAAAACCAAAGTGTGAACAGGGTGAGTTACTCCTGAGACTCTCAGGGAAATAGCAACGCACATTCCTCTCAGCTTCCAGTGGCTGCCTGCCATCCTTGGTACTCCTTAGCTTAGACATAACTTGCTCCAGTCCCTGCTCCAGTCTTCATGTAGCCCTGTGTGTCTCTGTGTGTGCTGTTGTCTCTTTCTAGACACACACTGGATTTGCAGTCCCCCACCCCCACCCCCACCCCCACCCCCACACACTTGACGTGGTAAGAGCTCATCTTGAACCTTGACTAAGTACATCTGTGGGTAACTCTTGCCAAATAAAACCACATCGAAGTTCTGAGTCTTTTCAGGGTGTGGGTCTGGCAGTATAACCCAGAAGCATGCAACACACCCTTGGTGTGCTGGTGCCCATGGCTGTTTTTAGGGTAATAGAACTCCCAAAACTTCTTTTAGTGGCTTTCAATTCCCCTCCCCCTTTACAGGTAGACTTGATGAGTATGTAAATTGGGATTTCTCACCCTACAGTTACAGAGTTGCATCTTACACAACTTAGGACAGTGGAACTTCTGGGTTGTTCCTTTTTATAATTTGTATTACTTTAAGTTTGGCAACCTTTCAAGAGATGCCTTGTGGTGATAGATCCTGTACCCTAATAAAATTTGCCTGAAGATCAGAGAACAGAACAAGCCACTAGATTAAACATAGAGGCCAGACAGTGGTGGCACACACCTTTAATCCTAGTACTCAGTAATCCAAACGGATCTCTGTGAGTTCAAAGCCACCCTAGACTGCATGAGATTGACTCAGTCTAGGAGAGAAACAGAGCCAGGCAGTGGTGGCACACATCTTTAATCCCAGATTGAGATCTCATGCCTTTGCTTGGGAAGCACACATGCCACTAATCCCAGCACTAAAAAGGAAGTGATATGGCTGGGCAGAGGAAGGTATATAAGGCACGAGGAGACAGGAACTGAAGCTTTTCGGCTGGAGAGCCTTTCGGGTGAGGATTCAGAATTTCAGTCAGAGGATTCATGGAGTTGCCTTGTTCCTTTGTCTCTCTGATCTTTCAGCATTTACCCCAATATTTGTCCCTATTTTTTGTTTTTTTTTGTTTTTGTTTTTAATTAAAAGACCTGTTAGAATTCGTGTTACAATGCCCTTTTATTTTATAATAAATTCCCCCATAATTGGAGGACTCTAAATCTGTGAATGAACAGAACACACTGAAGTGACTTCACTATTTAGTGTAAGAAAGGTCTCACAGAGTCAGGGCCAATTGGTCTTTAAGCTTTTTCAGAAGAATCTGGATGGCCACAGCCTTCCTCCTGAGGAGAGGCACACAAGGTTGAAGACATGGGAAGACATGGGGAAAGCAGTGCCTAGACAGGATCCTGGAGCAGCTTTTGCTGCCTGGAATTCAGGGGTGTCCAACCTTGGCCCCAGGCTCCCATCTCTCCTGTGACTTCCTGGCTAGTGCGCCCCTGAAGTCCCTTTGTGCTTAAGTTATCCAGAACTCATTTCTATCACCTGTATCCAAACTGTTCTCAAATCTAAGATGGTTTCATTGTCGCTGTTTTGCTATTTAGCTCCGAGTTCTGACACCTTGAGTTTACTATTACACGAGACGCTGCTTTTCAGGATGTCCATGCCATCCCAGACCTACAAATGAACGCAATTACAAACCACCATATTAGCACAATTGTTAATGTATTTATAACCCATCTTGTTCCCAAAGAATTTCATTGTGTTGAATCAGCCTACAAAGCTACGGCCAGAAAAGTTCATTTAAAATAAGGAGCAAACACCGAAAAATGAGACACATGGGGAAATAAGGCAAGGGAACAAGAGCCACTGGAGTGTCTAACTCCGTGACTCTTACTCTGAAGGCTCCCCGACAGGTAGACGCCAGACGCCACAATGGGGGCTGCAGGCTCCACTTGTTGCCATGGCATCTGGCAACATTTTGTACTTTAAATAGGAACTGTTTCAACCTGCGTTTGTGTTAAAAGCTTACAATCCCTACATTAAAGTGGGACCGTGAGATCATTAAGCCACTGGCCTAGTGAATTGACTACTGAACTACACAAAAGGACGTATCTGCCTCAAGTCTTTGTTAGTGCTGAAATGGTGAAACTCAGGAGACATCTGCTGTTTCTCTTCTCTTCCCTTCCCCTCTCCTCCTCTTCTCTTCCCCCTCTTCTCCCCTCCCCTTCCCCCCTTTTTTTGTTAATAGTATCCAGAAATCCTTTAAGGTGCAATGCTTTATTTTAAATTAACGATAACTTATTTTGCTTTATATGGTAGAGGGACATTGGAAACATATTTTGTACCTCATTTTTACAAATTGAAATATTGAGAGTGGAGGAGGGCAGCCATTAAAAACACAACAACCCTGTAGTGAATCTGCTTATAAATCAAACATTATTTTCATTTTATTATTTTAGTGATGAAGGGTCTCCATATATTACAGAGATGTTAGTTCCCTCTTGCAGTTCTCATAAAGTGAAGCTGAGATTTTAAATGCAAACACTGCATAAAGATATCACTCATACATAGTAACACAGTAAACACAATCATAAGATACTGATCTTCATTATTGTAATGATGATTTTCCCATTTTAATATTTATTGCATCCCCCCACATCAAACATTTTCCAAAAAGGAGCTAAGGCAACTATTGAACACATCAAAAGTGCCATCTAGTGCTTTCTTTGAAAATAACATTTTTCCCCTTCAGAAAGTCGAACACTCAAGATGCTCAACACTCCCAGACCAGAGAGGGAATGAGCAGTTATTTCCAATAGTGGGTCTGTTTGTTTCCTGTCAAAGAAGCTTTTGACCCAAATGTAGATGTGGTTTCCCTTGAGTCCACTCAGCTCTCCCAGGACTACCAAGGTCTACATAAGTGTAAAGAGCTGTATAGAGGATGTTGAAGGAAGAACACTTCAAGGTGTTTGGTGGAGGGATGGCAGCATCTTTTTCAGAATTTCTTCCAGCACACAAGCTCCATCACCGTCTTGTGTTGGGGCTCCGCATCTTTACTGAACCCCTGGTACCCTGGCATCCCTATACCCAAAGAGTCTGGAATGTTTAGAAGGAGTCTGATGGAAGAGTCACCTCAACTCCCCTCCCCCATCTCTTTTCCTAAACCTGCCTGTTCAAAGCCCGCCAAACACAGCTCCTCCCCAAGAGAGGCTTAAGACCACTCCCCCAGGGTATTTAAGCTGCATCCCAGAAAATAGACACGTGGTTCTTCCGGTCTCTCTTCCCTTTCTCCTCTCTGTGGGGCTGGGGAATCACCCGGAATGCTTTACCCATTAAACAGGGCCTTTTCCTAATTTGGTCTGATTTGGATTGCTGCATCGGCAGAGAGGCCTTCAGGTTGCAAAAAAACTTAATCACTCAGCAGCACTAGGTGGTGCCTGCTGCAGGACCTGCTGCAGACGTGCGCTGCTGTGGAGGGAACACGCACGTGCTTTAGTCTCTCTGCTGTGAAGGGACTAGAAAATCTTCATGCGGACTTTGGACACATCCCCCGCTTCTGCAGGTGCCTCCAGGACTGGTGTGGGGTCAGCTTCTCCTCCTCACAGGAGAATCGCAGCAGCTGCACCCTTGCCCGTCTCCCATGGCAGGCTGACTGTAAGGCTAGCTAGCTGCCTTCAGCTTTCCTTCCTTTTCCTGAAGAACCTGCGAGTTCTCAGAGCTCATCAGACCGAGACTAGGGATCTGAGTCTGGCTCCCAGAACCTTCTTCAACCACTCAAACTCCCCAGGTCTCTCACCACATCAACCCCCCTCCAAAACTAAACCTCACACTAGAGACAAAGGGCACTGAGCTTCCATTTCTGTCTTAAATTGTAGGGATTTCCTTCTTGCTGTTTTGTTGGTGGTGGTTTTTTTGTTTTTGTGAGACAAGGTTTCTTTGTGTAACATTCCTCGCTGTCTTGGAACTCACTCTGTAGACCAGGCTGGCCTCAAACTCACAGAGATCCACCTGCCTCTGCCACCACCTCTGGGCTCCTTCTGGTGATTTTAAAATTTTGTTTTGTGTGGTATTTTTTTTTGTTTTGTTTTTTTGTTTTTTGTTTTCCTGTTTTATTGTATCTTTGGGCCATTTCCCTTTATAACATTTCTACCATTTTCCAGATGCTTCTTTGCATCATTCTGTCCCTACCGTCTTCGCCAGGCTTCCTTTCTTACCTAGGGGCATCCCAATTGCCACCAATCTCCACTGGTGACTTTTCATCTCTCCACACATTAAATCAGACCAAACGTCTTGCTTTGTGGCTTTGCTTAGCTGTTTCCTGGCTCATTTCTCTTCCTTTTTCTGGGTTTTCTTTTGTTTTGCTGCACAACACCTTCAAACATCTTCACCATTAAATGGGCATGCGTCTGAAGCCCTTAATCCAGCGACTGTTCTGGCTTATCAGCAGGCTGTACAACAGTTGAGGGTTCCGACCCTTGGCTCTGGTAGGAGTCTTGTGGTCCTCAGACTGCCTTTCTGGGAGACAGCAGCCGATTTCCATTTTACCAAGTCAAATCCAAACACTCCATTTTCTGTTTCTAAAATTAAGCCCCACCCCTCGGCATTCTATTTTTAATGTTAATGAATGACATTTCAGAACCTGGCTCTGAAAATACAGAACTTCATTATTTTTTTAAAGTCTAATAAAGAGGCGGAGGAGGGGGAGTTTCCTCTTCACAGAATGTGCAAAGGGAGAGAGTTCCTTCTGCATCTTCAGGCTTAGAAAAGGATCCAGTGAAATCAGGTGTGAAGGTTCACCACCCCTCACCCCCACTGGCCTTATTTCCCCAGGAATAGGAAGTCTTGTGAAAATATTCACAGCTGATACCAGTTCCTTCTAGTCTGTGTGTCCACCAGTGAGATGATTATTTGAACAAATTATTGAAATTATTTTAACTATGTAAAGATGTGTTACATTTATTTGTTTGTGCTAAATTTGTTTAATGATGTAAGGATGTGTGTTGAATTCTGTAAAGATGTGTTGCATTTGTTTCACCTTGCCTGCCTAAGGCACCTGATTGGTCTAATAAAAAGCTGAATGGCCAATAGCTGGGCAGGAGAGGGATAGGAGGGGTTGACAGGCAGAGGAAATAAGTAGGAGGAAAGAAGAGAATGAGAGACAAGAAGGAGAGAATGAGCAAGACAGAGAGACACATCAGGGGCCACAAGCCAGGCAACTGCCAGTCAGCCAGTGAAAGCATCCATATACAGAAGGAAGTAAGCATATACAAAAGGAAGTGAGCATATACAGAAGAAAGTGAGCATATGCAGAAGGAAGTGGAGCATAAACAAAAGGAAGTGAGCATATACAGAAGGAAGTGAGAATATACAGAAGGAAGTGAGCATATACAGGAGGAAGTGAGCATATACAGGAGGAAATGAGGATATACAAGAGGAAGTCAGCATATACAGGAGGAAGTGAGCATATACAGAAGGAAGTGAGCATATGCAGAAGGAAGTGGAGTATAAACAAAAGGAAGTGAGCATATACAGAAGGAAGTGAGCATATACAGGAGGAAGTGAGCATATACAGGAGGAAGTGAGCATATGTAGAAGGAAGTGAGCATATACAGGAGGAAGTGAGCATATACAGAAGGAAGTGAGCATATACAGGAGGAAGTGAGCATATACAGAAGGAAGTGAGCATATACAGAAGGAAGTGAGCATATGCAGAAGGAAGTGAGCATATACAGAAGGAAGTAAGCATATAAAGAAGGAAGTAAGCATATACAGAAGGAAGCAGTGAAAGTAAGATATACAGAAGGAAAGAAAGGTAAAAAGCCCCAAGGTAAAATGTAGATAAAGAGAAACAGGTTAGGTTATAATAAAAGGACCAAGCAGACGCTGTAACAGGCTACTCAGTCTTCTCTCAGAGATCAGATCTCAAGATCAGTTTCCTGAGACTGAGCAAGCAGTTTCTGAGAGGACCATGAACAAAAGACAATTACGCACTAATGCCCCTGTCAGCAGGGATAGGAAGATAGGACACATCAAGCCTGGGCCACTGAGCCAGCCCCCACAGTCAGTACGTGCTAGGCCAGCCAGCCTCCATAGTAGCTCCAGGCCAGCCCAAAAAAAGGATAAATGTAACCCCCAACTAACCCTAGCCAATTAAAAATTACTGAAATGATTGCCACTTGCATAAACCAATCCTGAGTCTGTTTCTATGTAGTCTGTAGATCCCCAAGTACCTCCCCCTTGCTTTACTCCCTATAAAAACCCTGCCCCATTGCTACTCTGGATCTCTTCTGTTCTGCTGCTGCATCTGACTGATGGAGTGGCCTGAGTTAACTCACAACAATAAAAAGACTCTTTGCTTTTGCAATGGATTTGGTCTCTTGATGGCCTTTGGGGGACTCTGGGTACAATAAGAGCTAGCAAGAAACGAGCCTAAGCTAAGGCTGAGCATTCATAACTAATAAAAACTCTCTGTGTCATGATTTGGGAGCTGGTTGGGGGCCCAAAAGAAAAAGCCTGGAACAAAAGAGGCTCTCAGACTATGGCGGTTTTAGAAACTGTTGTGGTGTTGTGTGAGCGCAACCCTCAGTGACACCTGCAATTCTGACTTAAGTTGCTGATTTGTTGCCTGGCAGTAATGTTGGAGCTACCTCTTAGGTTTCCAAGCGATATCAATAGGGCAGTGTTGTGCAGTCACATCAGAACAGGATCTTGGCTCTCTCTCCTCTCCATTTACATAATGGACAAACAAAGGTATAAGAGTCCCTGGCATAACAAAGCACTTCAGAGTCCTGTGCTGTTTATGTTTCCACACAGGTACATGGTTGCTTCATCACTATGGACCAGAGTAACAACCTCTGTTGTGTGAAAAACTTTTCCTGGGGAGAAACTATACACACATCCCACAGTATGAATACCACCAAAGTCTAACTTGGTGAAGCATGAGTTTTATTGGGGTTACCTACAGGCATATAGGTAAGGGGTTACCTCCAGGGGCAGAAATGACACAAGACAGCTGCATCACCAAGACCCACCACAGCATGCTGACAACTTACAAAATCTGGGAACCTGGAACATACCGCACAGTGTGTAGCCAGCTCAACAGGCTGGAGAGTATCCTTCCCAGGTGCTTCAGTTGGGCAAAACCTCTTCGACAAACTCCACAAACTCAGCTGGTTTCTGAATCCAGGCAGCTGGTCTGGTCTTAGAGTCTTCTTTGTAGCTTGGCTAATTTACTCTGGGAGGGAGGGGCCTAGTGAATCTGATCTGTTTCAGGGACTTCCTGAATCTATTTTGAGTTGTTTACCTTCTGGCTTAAGGAGCTTCTCTTCCTGATAGAATGTTTCAATCTTGGAAAAAACTGCTGCAGAACAATCTCAAAACCCAGTTAATCTTATGGGACATAAAAAAATAGTTGGATTTTGTTCAACAAAGGTCCCTGCAATCCTCAAAAAGTTATTTATCACTTTAACATGCTTAATTAAATTCACTATTCAAACATACTTGCTGACTGGAAGCAATATTTTTAATACAAAAATTTCAGAATCAGTTGTACTTCTGTCTCCTATCATCACTGTAGATGGATAAACTCATTTTGTTTTATCCCTGACTTTAAAAATATTTGAGGTTCTCTATTACGTGGGTAATAAGTTTTTATCGTGTGTGTGTGTGTGTGTGTGAGAGAGAGAGAGAGAGAGAGAGAGAGAGAGAGAGAGAGAGAAAGCACCTGTGGCATTAAGAGGGAAGGACAACGTTTTGGGGAGTTGGTTCTCTTTCTACCCTGTT